>NC_064671.1:60015976-60315976 GCF_943734685.1 Anopheles coluzzii | reverse complement strand
TGGTTTTCGCCTGTTTCACACATATTTTATGACCCGATGTTATGCTGACAACACGTGAGATAGATACTAAACTTTTATCCCGCACCGAACCCAATCCGTGCGTCATGGTGCATCAATGGAATTTTCAATTTTCGTCCCTACCCCGTACCCACTGAACATCGAAACATCTGGGCCATTATTTGCGTGAAGCGCACTGTTTCCCCGGGAATTGGTTTGATCTCACGCAATTCTTCAGCGGAAAGGCACAAAGAAGGTCAAGTGGATCGGTCATTACGCAAGGCGGTATAAAACTGCCATCGTCATAAACACCGTATTTATAGCGCAAAAGTTCACTCGCCAGTTATCGCGCCATCATTGGCTTGATGTTTCTTTCGCGGGACACCCTAGACGCTGCCCTAGCTACTAGGGGTCGCTGGATCGACTGTGTGCGGTTGCCCGGTGTCCGCCTGCACGACCAATCGTAAATATATTGATTACATTTGATGGACAACGATCGACCCTCTTGTGTGCGTGCGTAATGAGACTTCAGCCGCTTCCTGGTCTACAGATTACCGATCGTAACGCAGAAGCAAACTTTGGTTGCGGGCACACTGCTCCCCACACGTACGCTTCAGCAGGGAGTTTGGTTTTTTACAACTTTCAATAGTAATTTGGCCATCGTTATCGCCCACCCCACATTCCTATGATCTCGCGATAGGGACAAGTGCACAGCAAACATTTCCTTGCGAATCCCTATCGCGCAAGTGGTCCAATAATGGTGCGCAATGTGGTGCTGTTTCCGGTACGGTTTGGGGTTTCAGTTTCTGGTCAGCCAGTATGCTTTGCTTGAGTTGGCCGACATTTGGCAGAGTATCAAATGAATTTTTGGATTTTCCCATGCCCTCTGCCAAAAGAAGCGAACGAAAAACACCATCGATTCGAACCATCCAGACCTCATTTGCATTCGTAATGAGTGCTTTAGGAACTGTAAGGGCTGCTTTCGTTCAAAACCTTCAAACGAGCTCAGCTGACCTGGAAATGTACGATTACAGCTTAATGTGCGCGTAGTTAGCATCATACTAACTCACAGCAAACTGGTTCAAAGATTAGGCTCAGTTCAAACTTTAGTCGCGCATTTCAATGTATGAAACTCAGTGCACTAATTTATGTCTCTATTTAGTATTTTGTAGCCAATTTTGAACATCATTTGGAGAATCATCGAACGCCGCTCAATTGGTACGTTGAACGAAACGCATCGATTACGAGCAGCGAATGGGGATTTGATAGCAAGGCAGTAAAAAAAGCCCACACAGACCACAAAAGTGATGTATAATCCGATCATCAATTTCAACATGGCGGTTATCTTCCAGTCATCGGCCATCGGAAAAGACTCGCGGCCATGCGAAAGGAATGAGATAAAGGCACCCAATTCGAATGTCTCGCAGTTCTAGTTATTTACGTCTCGGGGGTTTGTTTGTCTGCCGTCCATCACAGCAAACAGCAAATCAGTATCAAACGTTCACCCATTTGATCGATAATAAACAGCGCTAAAAGAGCCAACTCACCACATTATATCAAAACCAAAGCCGCCTTTTACGGCACAGTTCGGTGCGTTTTAGCGGAAATGAAATCGTTTTCCCTACTCCATCCACAGCTCGGCCGTCGGTGAGTGGATCGATTTATTGTGCACTCTTCTCACACGCCCGCACCACCCCTCCCCCCCTCCCACTCCCTCGGATGCATCGATTAAACCACAAAGCTTGGGGTGGGACCTTTTAGTCTGCTGGCGCGGGCAAGAGATGCAATGGATATTAATGCTTATTTTTGTAGGCCACTCATAATCGGATCCAATAGCGATTGTGCATTTGTTTCGCGGAACTTTGGCCCGGCCAGGATTTATGAGCATTTCAACGAGCACCGATGAATGATTGGCATTCGGAGGGATATTAATTGATGCCATTTGCCGGGGCCACTGGCTCGGTGGGCCAGTTAATGAGTCTCTCGGGCGATCTGGGCTTTCGGGGTTTTATGCTCAATTTATTACACGCATTGTGTTGGTTTCTGCTCTGTACCACGCCGGGCGGAAGTGTTTATGAAAAGCGTTTTTCCGCTTCCCGTAAACCTTTGTGTAAGCTCCGCCAGGCAAATGGATTCAATTAGGAAAGTGTGGGTTGATGAGGTCAGTATGCAATACAGTTCGTTGAATCCTTCGCTGAATGTTTTTGAGGCTTCAAGTTTGTTTTGTTAACAAAATAGATTTCCATGTTATGCCCTTAATCTAATAGGTTAACGATTTTGTTAATGCTATTCAAGAATCTCTATAATGCTTAGCCTGATGCATCAGCAAAATACTAAAGCATTGATCCTTCTTTGCTGCCCCAAATGGTTACTTCCTAGAGCCTCTTTTGTGAGGATAAACCTGGCCTTCAACGAATAAATCTCCTCTCATTAAAATGAAAGCCGCCTTTCTTATCTGACCCAAAATAGACAGAAATAAAGCACACGGAAGAATACCGCTATGCAGCAAAGCTTCAGCTCGGCTTTGTATGTTGCAGGAGATGCCACACCACCGTTTACCATTCATGTGAAGCGTTTGGTATCATATTGTGTTCATGGCGTTCCATTTCTGGTTTGTGCAAACAAATGTTCAATAATGACACCGCACAAAGCTGTGAGTGCGCGCTCACTGTCGCTTGTGCTGCAGGTACGTGCAAGTGCAACTGAACTCTGCCGTTCGACGTGTAGTGTGTGGCCGATGGTGCCATCTGGCGGTGGGAAGCGTGAACCACCGTGACAGCACTACACTACTAAAAACCTCATGTTAGTGTTTCCCGTGGGAGCGAAATGGCGTGTTTGAGAGGACATTTTAATGGATCATTGTGCTCGGGAGTTTTTGTTTGTCCAGTCATCGGTACGCATCCCTTAAATTCGGTAGACAGGAGAAGACCAAGAGAGGGGAGGGGATGGGGGGGGGGTGTCTGTTTCGCTTCTTATGCACTCCTATCACACACCCCTAAAACCCGGTGGATATATGTGTGCTGAGGCCAGCTGGTTCGCTGTGGTTTGCATTTGGGGTTTTCTGTTGAAGGTCGTAAATTTTGCAGATTATAAATTCGCACACAAGCGCAGCTAATGACAGCACTGCCACCACCACCACCACCACCACCACCACCACCCAACCCCCTTTTTGTACGACCGTGTGCAGGAGTAGGAGTTCCATTTCGATCGGTCATTTGCAAAGAACGATCCCGAGTTTGATGTCCACGGTGACAAAGAAAAAAGCGTAATTAACTATGCGAACCGGCAGTGGTAGGCACACCGCCGGTGGACGTTTCGGTTGAAGGGAAGGATATTGGAGTAGCATAAACAACAACGAAAAAAAAAAGAGCGCAGTGTTGCTCACTGCAATTGGGTTTGGAATCACCGTGTTTTTTCTTCTTAATTTATGGATACACGCAAACACCCAGGCACCCAGAAGCGTGTATCGGAATGCACCCAGCACTGGCTCGGTCCGCCATCAACTGGTTTATCGATCCGGTGCGGCTTCGGGGTGCGTGCGGGTGAGAGTAATGGCCACCGAAATGTCCGGAAACGTTGCCCGACGAGATGTGCGGCCGGTTTATGAAGAGTTTCGACAAGTTTCATCAACTACACTGTGGTTTTGGGTAGTGCCAGTGGTCTATAAATATTTTTATATTGTTCATTAAAACAAACTGCAAACACGCAAACTCTGCATTGAGCTATAAATTGTTGGAACTTTTTTTTTTAAAGGGTGGCATTATATCACAAATAATGCTCAAAGCTGTATTTCGTACAAATATTAGTGCGCATTCTCTTTGCTGCGTAGGTTGCTCTAAAGCTGTTTGGAATTCAAAACCGAGCTTCAAACCCGTGAGGGATGGGTCTAGGGTGTAACTGACATTTAATCTACGCGGCAACTATATGATTCGCACATAATTAAATTAAATCTAATCAATTACCGAAAAAGCAAACTACTTGCGAATTTTGGCTGCCAACGTCCATCATTTGCAAACCCACAAGGCGCATGCTAATGAAGGCGTTATCGTTCATTATTTAATAAGCAAACGTTCACCAGGCACCACATTCCGAGTATTCGTGCGGCTGTCGTTCGACGTTTCGTGAGCTTCATGGACAGCAGCGTCACTGTGTGCTGTTGGTGATATGTGTTTGAGCCTCCCGAGTTGATACCACCAACGTAAATTTTAGAAAATTCACATCGGACGGTGCTGAAGATCACGGCGAAAACGGGTAAGGGACTAGGAGCCGGGTAAATTATACGAGAGAGCTTATTAAAATCATTAGAGCGGAACGGCAAGGGCTAAAATATTTTACCTCCAAATCGTCAACCCGACCGTGCACCATTTCGTACGGGTTGTACGGTATGTATAAAAAGCATTCGAATTGGACTGGTTTTGTGTTTTTCTGTACCGTTGTGGGTTTGTTGATGCCCGGGTAGCTTGGAGCGTCTAATTGTTGCCCGAATTTTTAACATCCTGAAAGTAAAATCAACAGTCTGATAAAAGAGGAAAAAATGGCAGTACACAGTATGAAATATTCTCCTTCTCCAAGCATGCTCAGAACGAGCAGCATCGTACGAAGCTCTACAACAATTTTCCAGTGGCTGGTGGCAGGTCACGCATACGAGAATCTGTGCAAATCTGATTAAACCTACGTACGGTTTTCCACACCGGGTAAGCGGGTCGCGAGCTTTGGGCGCGTGCAAATGAACGAATTAAAAGATTAGAATACGTCGACGCGTGTCGAGTGTGCTTAGAATGGCTTTTTCTTTTCCCCATCTATAAGAAAAGTGTGCGGCCGCACACTTCTCGGTAAGACGAAAAGTTTACCGTAAACGCTTGTGGCAAAAGTATGCTGGCTTGGCTGCGTGGGCTCTCGCTCTCGTACTAAGCTACCGTGTGGCAAAAAGTTACGCGACTTCAATCCACACCACAGCAGCAGCAGCAGCACGTGATCACCGGTTCCGGTGGGACTTATTTCTGTACTGCACATACAATAACGCTATCTTAAGGGTTCAAGCAGTTCTTAATCCACAGCACAATTTGCCTGCAGGCTTTCCTCCCACCCTTAAGCTGTTATCATTCTGCGGGGTGGTGGAACAGTGTTTCGGTGACCGTTATCTTATGTTTGAGGGAAATAATTTCATCCACTTCTATTTAGGGGCGGTAAAACCCTTTTTTGGAAAGGATTTGTAGTCTACTGTATAGATTTGAAGGAATAATTAATTTTAGCTTCATGTACCACAAATTTCGTCGAGGGGTTGTGTTTTAAATCCTATCCCTATTTTTTCTCACTCAACCCGTATTTTTCCTATTTCATATCAGGCTCCGTGAATGCTGACGATGGTTGCGAATCTATTGAAAAATCATGTATGCTCGATCAAAATCTTTCCATCCCAAAAACGGTCAAATAAGAACGCCACAGCACTTGATGGTATACAATCTCACACACAAGCAACGGCCAAATTAAACAAACAAGCGTAATATCGATTTCGTCACTACCACTGTTCCTTAGCCCTTTGCGTTCCACCTTCCACCGAATTCGCGGTGCGCGTTTTTCTCGTTTTCAAACGTCACCTTCGGCTCCCTTCGGCAATCGTCGGCATTCGTCGCGCCACCTGTATCTGAGCATGCGTACTAATACCGGTCGTTTTGAACGTTTTGACAGCTGGCTGCGGCATCATTGATTGTCGTTGTGTTCAAAGCTTGTGTTGTGGTGCGGTCGGCTGCTAGAAATTTGTGGATTTATTCGGGTGAAAACACACAGAAATGGCACGCAAAGCGGAAGTGCAAATCCTCAACGCACCGAGCGACGTAATATCGTCGGTGAAGTTTGCGCCCAAAACGAACCAATTCCTGCTCGTCGCGTCCTGGGACACCAGCGTCCGGCTGTACGATGTTGTCAACAATACGCTGCGGCACAAGTTTTTCCACACCTCGCCCGTGCTGGACTGTGCCTTTCTGGTAAGCTCCATTTTCGCTTTCTAGTCCCGATTATCGTGATACATGCATCTAATCCGATTACCGATTTCGCCGGGTGCAGGATTCGGTAAAAACTGTCAGCGGCGGGCTGGACAACACGGTGAAGCTGTACGACCTGAACACACACATCGAGCACAACCTGGGGACGCACGATGCCGCGGTGAAGTGTGTTGAGTACGCGTCGATGGTGAACGGCATACTGACCGGCAGCTGGGACCGGACGGTGAAGCTGTGGGACGGGCGCGAGAAGGAGTGTGTCGGCACGTACGACCAGAGCGCCGGCAAGGTGTACTCGATGAGTTGCATCGAGGAGCGGCTCGTGGTGGCCACCTCCGACCGGAAGGTGCTGATCTGGGATCTGCGACACATGAGCAACTACGTCGAGCGGCGCGAATCGTCCCTCAAGTACCAGACCCGCACCGTGCGCTGCTTCCCGAACAAGGAGGGCTACGTGATGAGCTCGATCGAGGGCCGGGTGGCGCTCGAGTACTTCAATCCGAGCCCCGAGTGGCAGAAGAAAAAGTTTGCCTTCAAGTGCCATCGGTCGAAGCAGAACGAGATCGAACACATCTATCCGGTGAACGCGATTAGCTTCCACAACGTGTACCACACCTTCGCCACGGGCGGTTCCGATGGGTTCGTAAACATTTGGGATGGGTTCAACAAGAAGCGGCTGTGTCAGTTCCACATGTACGACAGTTCGATATCGAGCCTGTGCTTCAGCGAGGACGGCAGTGCGCTCGCGATCGCCTGTTCGTACATGGATGAGGCCGAAACCCCACCGGAACCGTACCCGGAGCCGACGCTGTACGTGCGCTACGTGAGCGAGCAGGAGACACGACCGAAATAGGATGGGACCTTCGAGGGGGAGAGAGGTTTTTGCGCTCTAAATGTATTGATTGTAATAAACTAAGTTTAGTTAAGTAGAATTTAAATCGATGTACGTGCTCATCCAGCTTTTCGATAGGGACGAAAGGACAGAGGAAATATAGCCCATTGACTTCCTGGAAATATAGAGCAAACCAATTTTACTTCCAAACATACGCTAAACACACTTTAATTCAATTGAATCAACTAATGCAACGATGATAGTGCAGAGAAAAGAAGAAAGTAGAACATGCGGTGACGCGGGGTGCATGGAAGCTCATATCAGCAATCCTGCATGGTGGTGCTGTATTCCGACAAATTTCGTTTGAAGTTCAATGAGGCATAGTGCGGTACGCTCGTTTCGTCCCTTTTACTGCAAATGGACTGCTTTCAATGTACTCTCTCCCGCACTAGCCATAAAACCATACGGAGCAATCGTCCTAACCACCACACTGCACTGTAATGAAACGATGGCGTTCGATTCGAACGCTCACCAAGTACGAAAAATTAGCTTCAGCTTCAATCATGGTCAGTGCTTCTCAGCTCCCGGGGAGGTGGATGAGAACAGATGAAAAGAAAGATTACACAACTATTTCTCCTATACGAGAGGAAACGCCCGGAGGCACCCGGTGGTGGTGGTGAGGGTTCAATTTTCCAAATAGTGTTACTGAATGTGGAACAGCCACTGTGGGACGTCTTTTGTTTTTGACCACATTCCACACGCTTCGGGGCATGCGCCCTACCCTTCATCATTGGCTGCGGGAAGATGTGTGGTTGGAAGGGTTGAAATGGTATACAGGGATGGGTGGGGCAAAGATAGAGCATATCCGGAAAGCTCTAACGAACTCCAACCCTTTTCCAAAATCTGCCCCAGAGGTCGAAACGTTGGTCGGTTCCCGGAATCTTTTTCTGCCAAGATGGTTGGTCGGTCGGTCGGTCTGTTTGACTGCCGTTACCCGAAACTTGTGGCACGTTCCAGCGCCGGAGCAAAGTTTGAACATAAAATTGTGTCCGATAAACGGAAAGACACAAGTGAAAGTCGTTGCTGGCAATGGTCATGGCGGGCATTACTGCTGATTTGTCTGATGGTTTCTTGGCTCTCTACCACCTATCGGGAACTATTACTATGATCCGGAGTCCGTGAATCTGGAGCCTTCTGTTGAGGTTCACTTGTTCTGCAGTAGTTTCCAGCAAAAACAAAAAAAAAACAACAGTTCGTGTAGAAACGTGAAACGAGCAACGGTTGATATCGTGTGCTGGCAAGATTCGCCACGGCCCGGGCCACAAACTTCGTGGAGGGGTAGCGATAGCGCACCAATCACCACCAAGTTGGTCATTTGCGACGTGAAAAAACAGTCAAAAGTAACGTTATCTTAACTCTGAAGACGCCATGCGAGGGAAAAGTTTTGCATTCTTGACCGCACGATCCAAGCAAACACGTTGCTTTCCTTGCAGTGGATCGACTTGGCGCTAGTAGGAACTGCCCGTCCGTATCACCGATAGACAGAGATTGCTTTGATCGAGTGTAAATTGAATTTGTAACCATTCGGTAGCTTAACGGAAAAGGCAATCGAGAAGCTGGTAGCACTATTAACAGTACACCGTCTAGTAGACATAGCGTTTAGAGGGGAGCTACTAATAATGTCGTCGTAGACGGATCCGGATTGTGTGCAGCAATACAGTGAGATTGAAATTTGAGAGCATATTGCTGCACAATTAAGGTCAAGGTTAACGTGGTGAAGATTTCCAGTAAAGAGAAAAATACATCCACCGTTCGCATGGTATTGGGTTACGCGGATTTTCCCAGTAACAAACGTCTCTCCACCAATTCTTCTCGAGAATTCATTGCACTCCATAACGTAGAAATGCCATTTGATGAACTCGCCATTTCACAACTCCCTGGCTCTTTTAGAGAGGGCTCTCATATTTTCGGGTGGCAGCACTAACGAATATGTTCCCGGTGTAATCCTTTTTTGAAAGGTTTTTTTTCTATTGTGTGTGTGTGTGTGTGTGCAAACGTTGAAAGAGCGCGCCTTCCAGAAAAGCAAAAAATCTAATGCACGTCCCGTAATGGAAATAAATGAAGCGATTTATGCCCTACATGGTTACCCCGAGATGGCACTAGTAAAGTCGCAGTGCTTCGTTTCCAGGTCCTTCAAAAACGGGATGTTCCACTTTGTACGATGCTGATGGTTTCGTTTTTCGGCGGCGGTGGTTTCCCGCCTTAGTTCAGTAGAAGTAGCAGCACTGTAAAACTTTCCATCTAGATCCATAACCTTTCAGAAGAAGCTTGGCCTCTCACTCCATATTCGGGAGTACGGCAGCACATCAAGGTTAATCACGTACTATAGAGCCAACGATGAAGCAGCTGAAGGGATATGATCCGGTCCGGTAGCGGTCTACGGTCTTCGAGAACACGAACACGCTGTTCAGATGAAAGATGAAAGCGAATGGTGGGGCAATATGTTCCATTTGCCCGGGAAGCGCCCCTCCAATCGCCCATGGTGCTGCAAGTACTGGAACAACAACAACAATAAAAACATCCGAGAAGCGAACGGGAACGGAAGCGAGTTTATATTACGGTCGCAAATTTGTCTATGTTTCGAAGGTTCTAGCCTCTTCTGCTGTGGCTGTGCGAAAATGTCATTACTTTTCTCGATTGCCAGCAAGCAATCTTCGTTGATGACGACAATCGTTACTCGTCGGATGTTTACGAACGGGCGGGGTAGGATTTTTGGAGAAAGGTCTCGAGCACCACACTTTCGCCACAGAGCAACGCAACGGACGCTCTTTGGCCATGCTCCACAGCCTCCCAGAAATCCTCCCATTTGCGGGTTAGCAGTAGTTAGATCGTAAATAGTACTTCATTACATTTGGCTAGAAGTTTGCGCGATGAAGCGTGTCTCATCCTAGCTTCGTTGGGCCGCGGTTTGCATTAGCTGTGCTCTGCACTTACTTTGGATATGGCCGGTCTGGGGTCAACCGTAAGGTCCCGGACATAAGCGAACGCTACATCACCATCAAAACACTGCAATTTGCGCCCGTTGAAGAAACGAAGAAAATTACATCATTTATGAATGATACTGAGCTGTACGGAGCATCCGACAAACCGGAAGAACGATTCCAACGGAACAGAAATTTCGGTGAAGAAAGTTTACCTGTTTCGTGTCAACGGTTGTCACGTTTTCTGTTTTCGTGAATCGATTTACGCCTTACAGATACGCGCTCCCGTCCTTCATTATTCTTTAATGCCGGTTCTTGGTGGACTGGCGGCATGGTTCTTCGTCTCGCTTTAATCTTCGCTTCTAGAACACTTCCGGAACACCATCATGCGCTGGGATGAGAAATGAAATTACTTCACCTTATCAGTGGGCCGGGACGGAGGCGGGCTCCGAATGACACAGGACACACAATGCAAATATTTGATAAAAAGTACACCAAGAAAAGATGCTGCCAGGGTCAAATTCCCTTCCCTTTTGCGTACTATTTACTGTGCTATTTCTTTTTTGTACAACTTTTGTTCTGGCAACGGCTTCGTTGAACGAACGTTTCCTTCCCAGCCGCGCGCGGAAACGTGTGCATATTTCGGTCGTCGTTATCAGTGAATGTAAAAGTGGAAGGGAAGCGAAATAAAAAGAAGGTAAACTTTTGCTCAGTTTTTTCTTACCTCTAACAAAGGGGGATACTCAGCAAAGGAAAGCGATCGCAGGGAACGTAAGGAAGGGAACGGGAATTACCCAACCAGGTATTACTGCACCTGAACCGGTGTAACTGTCAGCTCAGTTATGCTCGAGCCTTTCTTCCCACTTCGCCTGCAGGCCGGTGGAAAAAATAAGAAACTGGAAGAGTTTCTCGCGCATCGCATGGGATATGGGCTCAAAATTTGGGTAAAAGCACGTTTTTATCTTTTATCGTGATTTGGGCGCTGCGTTGACCTGGTATCAAACAGCCGGAAACAGAGAAGAGAGTAAGAGTGAGAGAAAGAGAGAGAGAGAGAGAGAGAGAGAGAGAGAGAGAGAGAGCGAGTTCAAGAGACCTTCCCGATTGGTCTAGTTTGTTTCTTTGGTGTCTGTTCGATTTCGGCAATATTTACTTTACGAAAGGTTCTGTCCTGTTCCAGTGAAGAAAGGAGTGTCACATTTCTATTGTTGTTTGGCACGATAAGATAGTAAATGTTTGCACTATGATGGTGTAAATTATTCAGTTCAAAGATTGTTCCTTCAGATTCGCTCCCAGCATAAGGAAAAGTTCCAAAAAGGGTTGCTCGCTACACAATCAAGTCCAATTTTCTGATTAGTATTTGAAAGAGCAACGCAGCCATCAACAAAAAATGTCCCCAATGTTCGCGCTTTCATTTTTTGGTCCTGAAAGGTTTAATCGATTGTTTGATTTCCATTTTGCGTGGGGGAGGGTTGGACAAACAACAAGCAGTAGTATGGCGCTGGGGAGGTGGCATGCTTTTATGGGACCTATTTTTTGCGAATTTCGCTAGAAATCCCTATTTTATTACCCACGCAAAAAAGGAACATCCTTTGAAATGTGCTGACCTTGCCTTGCTTTGAGTTTGCTACATCCCGGAAGGAGGTGGCAAGATTTAATATCCGGGCATGGGTTGGCTGAGTTCTGGTATTTTTTTTTTCCGCAAAGCGTAGGGCATTGGGATACTGGATAGAAAGGACACGTGGAAGTCTCTCCCTTGTTGGAACGGATTGTACAACTTCCTTTTGTTACCTCGGCGAGCACAGCAACACAGTGCAGATAGAAACCGGTATACGGCGGTCCTGTTGCTATGGTTACACCTTGGCGTATAAACACGCTGGGAAAAAGCATCAAAAATGCTCCACAAACACTACGCGAAGCTAAATTTGGAAGGATTTGTGGAAACGAATCCCGATCGAGGGGGTCGTTAAAGTGGGATTTAGAGGGGAATAATAAAAAGTATATTTACACAAAAAAAGGAGTAAAGAAAAGAACTCAATCCTTCAGGGACGGTCCTTCTTTATGGGAAATAGAAATGTTGGCATGGTTTTTAAATAATCAGCGTGAAACGTGCTTAAATTTTATCGCTTTATTTGGTTTGCGGGGACACAAAAATAGGTAAACAAGGAAACAGACGCAGAAAAAAAATCGTAATCCGAACGGTATGCAAAACAACAAAATCCTTTGCTGCACCACTTTACGGCTACCGTAAAACCGGATAATGCAGTAATTTTGTTGCCTCAAGACTTGCTCCCATGCTGTCTGGTATCTTGCATCGTTAACAATTAAAATTATACTTTGCATTGCGCTTATCAAGCATCGGCTTAGCTCCTAATTGATTGTGTACTGTGCGCCTTAGCGTGATTAAGCATGTTCCTCCCAATAACGCTCGCCATGATGACGCTTTGGTGCTGAATGTTAAATTCGTAAGCTTATTTCGCTCATGAAATGTACAAACACGAAAACCATGCGCATGATATCTCTTCTGTGTGATGGTGTGGTAGTGATATTAGTGATTGTTGGTTTTACGTCAATGTTAGAGCTTTTGATCCTTTAGAGTCGCTTTTCTGACTTTAGTAAAGCTGTTCTTTTTAGACACCAACTCTAAATTAACCAGAAATGTGGCTTCTTCTTAATCAAGATTAGTTTTCAGCAGTTTTAGACAATTCAGGCTCTTTATGTATCGCTCAATCACGACAAACAAGTCACACAACATTTGTCAATAATTCACCATTTGTCAAATTTTATGATTAAAAATTGAACACCTTCTTACAGGTGTGCATTATAAAGACATTATAAGAACATTTTTAAAATATTTTAATATCCTATTCGGAACATAATAGTTATACCAAGAGTATTTTACATAGGACAGGAGGAGAGGACAATTAAGTTATAAATTCAATTTAGAGTGAATAAAAAAAGCAACCGAAAACTCCTTAACGTGTATTTCTAGCGTAAGCGCATGCCTAAAAACGCCCAAAAGTAGGCAAAATAAAATATTGATAAATGATTCTCATTAAGGCTACTGAACTGTCTATCTACAATTAGTAACCCTTCTGAGAATGACCATACCCGGAAACTCAAAATTTGCTCAATGCATAAGGGCGAGGCAAATCGTGTTGGCATGAACAAAAAATTTGATTAATACCCTAATTATGTTAAGAGTAGGCGATCTTAGATATGTACTGCCATGACATTTGATTGATAAATTATTAGCAAATTAAAATAAATAAATTATTTTGTTGAGCTTAACTCAGTTTTTAACTTTCAAATATGAAGCTAGTTTTTAACAAGATATGCTATGAATTCAATGACAGGTTTAACCAATACTAAACATACGATTTACGACCAACTCTATAATAATAAAATTTAATTTAATATTATCATCATAACATCATAAAAAAAATTCCACATAAAAGTTTGATAATCAAAACGAGTAAAGAAAACCTAACTGTTAAATCCGAAAAAATAACATGTTCAATCGCTGTCTTTTGAGATATATTTAACATTCATAAATGTTGCTATAAAATGCACAACAACATTCATGGTCAACTTAGCTTCAACATTAGATACTATAATATTACAAACATATTACTGTGTAAGCTTGAAAGACATTGATAAATTTTCCTCTTGGTGATGAAATGTAGCTTCCATAAATATGTCGTAAGTTAAGGAATTTTGAATTGTAGGCAGCTATGATAAAATAATATTGTTTCCTGTGTACACTTTTGGTAGTCTCCTCTTAATTTAGTACTGAGTATCGAATAAGCATTTCAAAATAATATTTTTCTTGGTTGATTACATTGAACAATTCGTTTTACAAAGAAAAAATATTGTTTTAAAAATAGATTTATGTTTATATTATATTGCTTTATTTAATTAAATTTTCCCAGTCCCATGTTTCATTGCCATTTCTTTAAAAAAATAATGGATTCTTAAGTGATGCATAACAAAGTGAGGATGCAAATCGTTCGGATTAAAAGATTCGAACTATCTAATGTGCACTGGAACATATTTAATACGGAGTGTTGGGTTAGTATAAATTAAACTAAATTATATGTTCATGTAAGGTGACACAACTATATTTTTTTCATTAAATATTTATATCACGTATTCACTAAAGTCATGTAACTAACACATACGAGAAAATAAACCTTATTACGAATTCATCATTATAATGCAGAAAGAAATATATGTCTAAATAATAAAGAAGGAAATAAAATGAACCAAAAAGCAAAACTCCTTGGTTTTGCTTTTAAATTAGTAACCATGTTTTGGTTACTGTATGCCAGAAGTAACTGAAAAGAAACGAAAAGCTGGACTTATTTCATCCGAATTATACAGCTTTGGTGCAAAGCAAACTTAAATTATGTTTATTCAAAACTAAATTCAAAGCTCCTTTTCTTTCACCGCACGATGATACCACTATCATGCATTTTTGATTTTTTACCAACCGCAACTTTTCATTGCAACGCTGGCGAAAGAAAGCTGGTTCGTCATAAAATTGCTATCAGCTCACGTGTCTCTTCGCGCTGCCTATAATTTTCTGCCGCACTGCCGTCCCTAGAGAACCGGCTTAACGAACGCCATTGCCGAAAAGATTTTTCTACCGTAAAGCGCGCCTCGTATGCTTGTTTAATTCTGCATCATGGAAAGGAAAATAAATTTTTCAGCTTCGGCCCGCCCCAATGAGGTTTTATTGTGCCTTTTGCTAGTCTCGGCATACTCGCCGGCCGCGCGCTTAGTTGATAATGATGGCAACGGATTTTGGGAGGCCGAAACGAGACCTGAGAGAGTCACAAATTTGCGCACTTTCAACTTACCAGAAAATGGATGCAAAAAAAAACCTTAAGCTTCGCTGTGCTTTACAGCAAAACGGACTGGGACGTGTTGCTTGATGGAAAGGAATAAAAGAGATTCGAGTCGCGACGCCGATCCGCAAAATCCTTCCCAAAGAGGTACTACCTAGTAGCGGATGGGAATGTTCTGACTCGTTGGTTCGGGATGGGAATTTATTTGCATTTATTTTAAAGCATTCGGAGCTGTTTCGGAGCTTCAGAGAAGCAGCAGGCAGAGCCAAACTGCGTCTCCTGACAGGCGAGACGAGCATAAATCTTGATCAACGAGAAGAACCAGCAAAATCCTTTCGAAAACTCCACTCGAAGGACAAGATAATACCCCGCAATCAGCAACAGCCACACCAGCAGCCGCAACAGCACCAGTTGAAGCGAAGACGTGCACTCTCCCACTGCCAGGTGATTAATAATGTTGACGCAGCAATAGGAAATAATTTTGTGTGGTATCAATTCGTCGTTTTGGACTATATTACGCGCTTGGGAAAAGGGAGGATGACTTCTTTCTTGTTGAGAGGGTGTTGGCGCTCCCTAAACCCCACGCTGTCAGCGCGGCTCCTCACGTTTCTGCGGGCGGCGTCAATTTGGCGAAGATCTTTATTAATTTTGCAACGGTTTCATATCCTTCCCGGAACGCAATCATAAAGTCATCATGAGCGAGAATGTCAACTTATGAAACGGAGAGCGGCACATAAAGTAGCGACAATTGCGTGCGTTCGTGGAACTGTTGCGAAGAGCTGTCATCAATGTTTGATTCAAACGCCCCGTGGCGCCGATGTCACTCAGACGCACGACGAAATGGGTACAGGTGTCGTAAAAAATAACCATCTTTATTTCCGAACGCATATTCTCGTTAAAAGTCAACATGAAATCAAAGAAACGACAGCGCCCCATACACGCTTGATCGCTTATTTACACTTAAGCTCGAACTATATACAAATACTGATACGGAAGTACTGGTAGCGGGGATCGGATGTGGATGGGAGGGAGGGGGCAAGGGAGGGGAGGGGGATATCTATTCCATATCTGGCCGTCTCGGTTTCGTCCTTGGCGGACAACGGTGATGATGTCAACAACGGTGCGATATTCCTCAAACCATCCTCAAACAACGGTACGCCGACCGATCATGCTAGTCACGGCGCCCAGGACAAGGGCACCGATAAATCCAGCGAAGGAGGCCGCGCTTGTCGCCGCCCCGCTCGCACCAAGTATGCCGGCCGCGGCCAGTCTGCTCGACGCCGGTGTAGTTCCCTCGTACTGATAAACCAACCCATTGTCGGCGAACGGTTCACCGGAAGCACCCGAGTACAGGAACTTACCGTCACTGTTGAACAGGTTGTCCGGGGTGTAGACGTAGCTGAGGGCGCCCGTTTTCGCGCGCAGTATGCGGAAGTTCACCTCGAGCGGGTTGAGACGGCCGGCGACAAAGTTGTGCAGGCGGTTCACCACCACGTACAGGTAGCCCTCATGGTCGATGCCCATGCTGTCCACCCACTGGATGTAGGTCGCATCCTTCGCAATGATCTGCTGGTTCTTCTCCGTGAACGGCTTGTAGCTGTCCCACTTAGCGACGGCATGCTCGCCGAGCAGACCGTAGTACAGCACGCCCTGGTTGTCCATAAACATGCCATCCGTTTGCGACTGCTTGCGACCGTAGTCGACGACCGCCTCGAGAATGTCGCGAGGGGTCGCCCGAGCATTGAACTCTGGGTCGCGCAGTAGCGACGCGGGCAGCGAGTAGATGTGATAGCTGGACAGTGGGCTGTAGTAGACGTTACGCTCGTAGTTCTGACTGTTGACAAGCGTATCCGGCACCGGCTGGTCGGGCGATAGGTTTGGATTGTAGTACGGGCCCAGCGCGATACTGTCGATGTGGATCGAAAAGTTCAGCTCCGTACCGTTGACGGCAAATCGGACCGCGTTGCGGGCGGCGCGCATTGAGTTGTTTTCCCGCACCTTCCACGATCGGGTGAGGCGGCGCGAAAACACCACAATGCCCGGATCAGCACCACTGTTGTCGGTGATGTACGCAAACCCACCGAATGCATCATCGACAACGATCTTGTTGAGGTAGTTGTTGCCCGCCGGAACGACCGACTCCGGGAACTGGTAGCGCAGCATGACGGTACCATTCCGCTTGAGATCCAGCAGGATGATCTTCGGAGGACAAACGACATGATCTTTACCTGTGACGGGAGAGATGAAAACAATTTATAAGAGATCTTGTTTTAGTTCGATATCGATCCGGTAGAAATTCACTCACCACGCGTCAACGTTTCGGTGCGTCCCGAATCGACGACCCACATGATGCCGTGCTTGTCCACGGCAACACCCTGAACGAACTGTAACGCCGAACAGTTGCCCCGCTCGTTCATCTCCCACGATGGGAAGGGTACGATCTCTGGATCGGTGCGGCCATTGTTTTCTGGTCGCACCACGTACCCGAGAGTGGCCGGCACGCCCGGCAGCATTCGGGGAATGGTCAGATACAGTCGGTTCGCAAACGGCTTACAGTCGGAGATGATCACATTTTTCGGGATGTAGTGTCCACTGTACAGGGCCTGCGCACGCTCATCCTCATTGGTGAAGGCAAAATCGAGCACGTTCCATTCGTACACCACCCGGAACTGCTTTTCGCCGGGCGCGATCGGTACGGACGGTGTCGGTGGACTCAGGCTGTCGAGGGGCGGCGAGCCGTCGTCGCTGCCTTGCTGCGCCAGTGCACATGAGACCACAAGGGCGAACGCAATCAGCTTGCGTCCCAGTGCCATGGTCACGTGGGGTTACGCCCGAAACGGTCAACGTTTTAAATCAATTAATTTGATGTCTCGCCGTAAATGATCGTAACGCTTCACTTTCAACGAGCCTGATGTGTAGGTGAAGTTATGTGTCACAGTGTTTCAGGCACCTTTAAAACAGACAGAGATGATATTGGTGACCTGGTTCTTCTTGCTACGAGCACCGGCCGGACACTGCTGTTGATTCGGAGCTAAAGTCGAACACGGAGCTAGCCGCCCATAATACAGACATACACAAATAGTCACACCTACACACACATACACAGCGTTACACACGAAAACGTACCGCAACTCGGCAAGCGCCAATTATCACTTCACTTGGATCGTGTTTTGATCTAAAACGAAAGACGCAATGAGCGGTGGTGCTGTCGATATCACGAGTTGCTGCTCTGCTCTGTGGGTGGGAATGGCCCGGGAGGGGCAAACGCAAACTTTAGGACAAGTGCTAGAGAAGCAGAAAAGAAGGTGTTAATTTAATTTGCAATAATTACGCGATCGTTTCACGAGCCTGCGATGACTTTCCGGGGCTCTGCGAGTGTGTAAAGAGGCATCACCACCACCACCGGAGTATGTGTTCCTTGGAACCACTTTTTCTCGCGCTTTTTGCCGCCATCGCAGCTCAGTAGTCATATGCGGCGCCCGAATCGTCGCCAGCAGTCCATCAGCTGAGCGGAAGGTGCTGCAGTACGATTGGAGGTCATCCTAATGTAAATTGCAAGCGACCTTTACGCTTGTGCGCGACGGCTGGAAGGCAGTGCGGAACGGAGTGATAAACTTTCCCGCACGTGAAGACCGTGTCAGGCGAAAGAGTGCCAGGGGGAAAGTTTTTCCCCGCAATGAAGGTAGATTCTTGAAAAATTAATTAATATGCTACCAGGCTGCATACCACCGGTTCCGACACACCGATGAACTCACGTGCACCCATGGGTATTCCCGCAAGGATGAAGGACTATGATTGGATAGGCTTCTCTTATGCCCCCCGATGCTCTCTCTCTCTCCGTTCATCGATGTGGTACGCTTTTAAAACAATTTCCCTCGGTCGGGCGGGAGCACGGAACAGCGGACTTCCGGCGGGCTGTAATTCATTCTATTTTATTACTTCCGCAACGATGGGAAGTAGTGGACGTGCAACGGGAACGATCGCTACGTTCGCTTCCGGTCGCGTGTTTCGGTATATCAGTTCCCGAGTGGAAAAGTTTCGCGCTCGCTCGCCCACGGGGCAAGCTTCAAAGCGTCGGGTGCATCATTGGGTTGAAGCTGTGCTGGAGGGTTTTTTTGTTGTTGTTGTGCTGTTGTTTCTGTGCGGTGTAAATAATTGCCATTTTTCATTGCAATTATGCTTAATTTTAAAGCGGGAAATGGGCGGTTTTCCTTTACCATGTACGTTGAACTAAACATTACTCATCGCCGGAGATGCACACTAGGAGGGTGTACGTAGTGGAGGGGTGTAAGCGGAGTTGAAGGATACTTTCCTTTTTTCTGACATCTATTAGTAGCTTCACTGATGCATTAAAGAGGTAACAGTTTGGTTCGAACAATCTGATCATCGACAAAGACCAAAAAGAGTCATCCGTCAACAATTTAGGTGTGAGGCGTACTTGACTCGTGGTAACAAAAGTCAAGCTAGCGCAAAAATTCCTCTCCCACCGCACAAAAACACCCCAGCTTGTCGGACGCACCTCCGGCCCTGGCGCTGATAGGATAAATTCGGTCCGCTAGTTGAATAAATTTGAATAATTAAATTATGCCATTATTTGCATTCGGTGCATACCACGTACCGTGGCCGTTTAACGGCGGTAAATCATTTAGTAATGGTCCGGAGCGCCCCGACAATGGTCCCGGGGATCGATGCGCAGTGGCAAAAATGGTGCAA
Source organism: Anopheles coluzzii (assembly GCF_943734685.1). Lineage (NCBI taxonomy): Eukaryota > Metazoa > Arthropoda > Insecta > Diptera > Culicidae > Anopheles > Anopheles coluzzii. Next base: position 60,296,607 of record NC_064671.1, on the reverse strand, counting down.
AGCGTGTGCTCTCGATGTGTGACACACAACCAGTGGAAGACTTGAATTTTCCTTTTGCTGTTTTACAGTAAACTTTTGTTATGAGCAAGGAGTTGTTTGTTTTCGCACTTTGCGTATTTCTATTTTTAAAATCAAAAAGATAAACACGTGGTTTGTTATCAGACGCGCGACGGTCGCTTTAATATGCGATGCACGAAGCTGCTGACAGCACCGATGAAACTGAAACGAATTTGGTGCAAAATATTTTCTTCGGCGTCTGCGTTCGATGAACAAGGGGTTTCGATTAGCACTTCGAGCAGCTGTAAGCAGCTGTAAGGTAACCCTACTTCAAACGGACGGCAAATGAACACATAATTAATCAAACTGTTTACGAGCGATCGGCAGGATCGCTTTGGACTGCGTTGGTAACTGCGGATTAATTCTTGCATTAGCACACGCTGCTGCAAATATTGAGCGGCTATGGGGGATTTTATTGTCCTTTGATTGATTGCTATTTGCTGAATCTTCCGAATGCAGCTGAATTTGACACGGTACAACATGCTGGGCAGCTTGGCTGTGGAGCATTGCAAAGCCCTGCTATAACTTTGCTCTTAAGCATGACATCAAAGTCAAGTGCATTCGGTACCATTCTACAAGCTAATAATAGCCTATTCCCCTGCTATGATAGCATTCCAATACACCACATTATTAACGCCAGCTCTTTCCCCACCTGCTGCTTACAATCTCATAAACCTGGGCCGCGCGAATCCCGGCCACCCATTACGGGGGCAATTATTTGCTTAAGCTCGATGTCAATCTTTGCCTCCCTCGTCTTGAGTTCGGTGTGCCGTGCCGAACGTCAAACGCAATCACGCTGGCCGGCTCGTGTCACGCTGGCGGTGATTTGTTTTCGCCGTGATTGCGTTGATGTTGGCGACGAAATGTACCGAAAGGAGGAGGGTCCCTTGTTATACCGTACGGCTGTGCCAGCTTACGCTTCACCGAGGCAGGAGAACCGTTTAACGAAGCAACAAACAATCATGATCGAAGATATCGTACAAGCTACCCTTTCTCGCATCCCGCTGTCCCCACGAACGAGTCCCGCCATCGTTTGCCTCAATGGGTCTGATTGATTGATCTCATCTCGTAATCATTAGGCGGCTCCTCCAACTCTTCTCCCGGGGGTTACAGAGTGAGGGGAGTGCGGGGCGCAGAGTCGCATACATTTGCGCACAATTAATTCACACGTCGATTGCAGGGTTCGGTTTTCTCACCACGAGATCGAGTTTGCGAGTGGACAATTAATTCCCCCGTGATGCTCCACCCTCTGGGGGGAGTTAATCGTGGGAAACTCGTGCTGCCTTGCGGATCGTTGCCTTCCGAATGCAAATCTAATAACGTGCGGCATAACATCTGCACACTCCAGGGTGCACGGTGACTCACAGAGGTTTCAGCAGGGTTCCGAACGCAGCCGTAGGTGATGCTAGCTTTTCTGTTTCGTATTATTAACATGTCTGGTTGATATCTCGTGCTCACAATATGGACACAAAGTTTCGTCGCTTTGCTTGCTTCCGAATGGTGAAACTCGCCTTGGCTCAATGTCACAGTGATAGCCTCTCCGTAAGGACAGGGTGTGTACCCCAGACGGTACAGGAAATGGACACACACATACACATACGCAAACAGCTGGCCAGTTCAATGGTACCACACATCGTTTGTTAAAGGCCGCAGTTGTTTAGCACCACCAGAGCACCCGCATACATCACACGCTTCATGACACTTTCGAACACCGTCAAAGTGTGCCCCAAAAGGGCCAAAGATAGTCACACAAACACTTTCCTCCGTCGGATTTCCCCTCCTCCCACCTCCAATCCTCTTTGTGTATTTTTTTTTTATTATTATCGTCCATCGTCCGTCGCTTGCGCAAGTCTTTCATGTGTATGCTCGGGCACGCACAAACAGTCACATGGTCTGTATGTGCGGGGCTATGTTTTTAATTTCTTCGCTTGAAACCATTTTCACTTGGAATTTTGAGCCCTCACCATCGACCTTCGAGCGAGGGTGTGTATTGCACGGCACGGTTCCGTCGACATTCCCTTCCGGAAGTTTGCTCGCACACACCAACACGGAGCTAATATGCACACAGCCATCTCACTTAACTCACTTCCGAACGGCCGACTGGGAGCGGATGGGGGCGGCCGTGTGGCTCACACACTCAAAATAACCTCCAATTTGATATCACACGCGCAAAACAACTACAAAGCTAAAAGCAATAATTTAGACCCACTCGTCCGGTGTCCGATGGGGCCGATCGTTATGATGGTTAACCTCGCCAATGGTAGCCAACCTGCGAAGAGGCCGGTGCGTGACACAATTTTTTAAATAACCAACTCAAAAAACACACACACTCACACCCTCGACAAATCGGTACCGGTACGGGGCCACGGGTGCTTGTTAGCGTTAGCGTGTTGCTGCAAGATCATCCGAACGACAACTGAGCGCCAACGCCGGATATCGAGGTGTAGATATACACTTCGACCGTGCTAGACGTTGCTTCCACCCGGTGGATGCTCTCACTTCTTCCTTTGAAGAATCTCGCACATGTGAGCCGTGCTCGGATTGATCGCGCATAATTGAGGGGCAAGCGTCGGCCCTTCGACTGGCTTGTCTTATTTGCACCGGTGGGAGAAGGAATGCGGATTGGAATGGGGCGGGAGATGCGAAAAAAACAACAACCCAAAAAAAGGGGGAGCGGGGTGAATTATTATGCGTCTTAATTGTTGCGTTTTTTCATTGCGGGAAAGACATTTATAACCACTTGTTGGTCCGAGATTGTTTGATAGAATCGGAAAACGAATAAAGCGAGATCTGATAGGGTTGAGTTTTACACGAAGCTGACAACACTATGGAACACTACTCGAACAGAACTCCTCAAGTGTTATTGAAATTCTTCATACCCATTACATCAGGTGGCATCTTTCTGAGACAAATTTGACCGCACGTGAGTAGGTTACTTGCTTGTGTTCGCTATAGAGCTACAGAATAGCCATTCAAAGCCACAATGTAGAGCGCGGTTGGCTGCTTGCGGTTACCTTTTTGATGTTCAGCTCTACATCACCTAGTCGATCATAATGGTCCTACATGAGCTAGTCGTACATTGTCCATCAACACCTAGAACGGGCACCAAAGTGGAAGTCTTCAAACGATTTGAGAGCTTCTTGGGGTGTATTGATAGGCACAAGGAATCGTTTGATCTGCTGATGAGAGCATTTTGTTCTGTTTGAAGCAGGTTTTTTTTTAATTTCACTTTTGCTATGCCTTCACCACTTTAATCAATCTCATTTCCAGTCATCTGTATTCCGCTGTGTCGATTGGTGTAAGGAAATCGAAATTACTTTGTTGTCAGTTAGATCGATTTTATGAACCCCTTTTTATGGCTTTATGACAACATCGCTTCTACAAAGCTTGGTACCGGTAGACTCGGTAGACTATTGACTACTACCGTCTAAGACCTCCACACTCATTAGCGCTGCGTACGTGAGTGACGTTTATCGGTAAGTGAAATATTATCTCATATATGTGAGTCCATCCAGCACTCGAATGCATCCGACGTGTGCTCAGACAGCAGGGCAAACCAACAACCCTTACTGTCTTGCCTCTGAATCACTCAGAATCGCTCCGTTCTACGTTATATAAGGCGGAAAACATTCCCACGATCATCCCGGACCCATGAGGTATACTACCTTCCCAACGACCAACGACTTGCATCGATTCGAATTATTAGCTGAGTTACCTCCACACACGCTGGATAGATTGTGGCACAGAAATAGTTTTTCATGACATGAATACTAAATCAGTGTAACTAATTGCAACTCGCACTCGCTCAGTGTGTTCGCATTAGGCGTCAACGTGAATCGACAACGCGTTGTATTGTAATTATAAACTACATTAGCTCCCAGCAAGTGACGGTATCGTCAATGTGCAGGTGACGGTGACGGGACACGATTTGTTTACAATTAGGAATAGAAAGAGGGAGAGCGAGAAAGAGGGACACAGCCGGTAGGGGCGGAGGGTTTCGGAGGTTAAGCCGCGATGACTCGCATTCAGTCGCGGAAGCTGGAACGGATGGATAAAGGAAGGTGACTGGCTAGCATGGTGCTCGCTTGCTTCGCTTCGGCGACGATAGGAGGAGGCCCATCAGATATGGACTGGCAGAATGCGACTCGATACGGTTTCACTCGCCATATCGCTCGACCGGTAACGTTTATCGTTTTGGCGCTGACAGGATACAAAGTTCCGAGAGTTAGTTTCAGTAACCAGCCCCGGGAGTTTGGTGGAACGTCGTCATTCGTGGTGTATATAGCTGCCCACCGGTAACCGAACGCTCCTTGAATCCTCTTCCGGTAGCGGTGATACTTTTTAGCAATCTAGGATGGTATTGCGCACCAGGGGCTCTAAGTTGGCGGCACGGACAAATGACAACCCCTTCCCAGGCTTACTCGAGGCGAGCTGATTTGAATTTGCTCTCTATCGGTTCTATCGGCTGCCCCCAGTTTGATGAGCCGCCCGACCATGACTCGGCTAGCTGACCGCTCCCTCCTAGACTCGTTCTCCGTTGGGGGTCATTTCATACGCTTTAATAGGCAGCCACTTCATTTGCCTTTGATTTACCCGGCCCTTGTCAGTGTGTGAATGGTTGCGGTGGTCGTGTCGACACTCTGGTTGTAAAAAGGGCTACAGCAAGGGAGAGGAAGCACACATAAATGATAGCGTTTATTTTGATTGAAGAATAATTTATCAACAAAAAGAGAGTAGTTCGTAGGTGTGAAAGGTTCAACAAGCACAGGTTGATAGCACGTTACCGAAATGTGATTATAGTTAATTGGGTTCGTTTTGTTTTGTTCTGTTTGGCGCTTCACCCAAGTGCGTTCGGTTCGTTTTCATTATCTGCGGCGCACCATCAAATGCAAAACGGGTTGTTAGTGGGTTGTATTGGGGCAATAAAAAATTAACTCATTTTTCACTCGATGAACAAGTTTTCCATCGCGTCAAACTGTCAGTTTGTTATGAATAATCGTTTGAAAGGGTAAATATTGTGCGGTTGCAATTATTATTTTTTCTTTCTGCGTTGTTTATGGTTTTATTTTGATGGTAATGATAAAAATATTAGCTTTTATCAGGGATATTATTTTTTTATTTTTGTTATGTTTGATCAACTCGAACGACTCAATAACATACCCGTCATGGGTTCAAGCCTAGAATGAACCGTCCCCCCCGTAGCAAGGATTGACTATCCGGTTGCGTGGTAATGAATTCAGTCTTGAAAGCCTGTGAAGGCCGGCTTGTCCGCGTAGGACGTTACACCAAATAGGAGAAGAAGAAGAAGAAGATGTTTGGTGTGATTTAGTTGAAAAAACTTTTCTTATTTTTTGTAATTTTTGTAAATTGTTATTTCCAGTTTTTTTGTATGCTGCTTGATGTTTCTGTTTGTATTTCTTGATATATTTGGATAAATCATGATATTTATGAGATTCGAGTGTTTTCAATTTATATCAGTTTCATTTGTTTGTTTTATAGATAAATTGGATGATGTTTTATATGATTTTTGTTTAATTCATTGTTTTTTTACTGTTATTTAACAGTATTGCCATTGCTCTACTTCCAGGATGAAATGTTTTCCGTTCCTATTCTATTATTCTCCTTATTTTCAAAGAACATGTTCATGTGTTAATTCCTATTCTTTTTAGAAGAAGCTTGAATATGTTAATTTAGCATGATTAATACCTCATTTTGATTTAATTTTTTTTATTTAGAGATAAATAAGTATTTCTTTGTTTCGAATATTTCCTGTCAGATTTTACAAATTATACCTGTCTTAGCAGTGCCTTTATTAGTACTTTGTTCAAACAATAATGTAAGCTCCGTTATGTTTACTCCCAATGTCCCCCGTCAAAACCATATTTATCACGGAATCAACGGAAGTCCATCAGACTCACCACCTCTATCCTTGTTTGCATCCGGCCAATGTAAGATCATGTCGCTTCTCCACAGTATGTCCCCAATGGCAGTGTCAAGTTCAGACTCGCCGTTGTGCGGCAAAGCTTCGCCAATCCAAATGCTTCCCATGCGTAGCGCCGATAAAGGACCGCAGCGATCAACATTCCCATACGGTCAAATGCAATGCGAATAGAGCGGGCCGTATGGATTGAACCGCTCGAGAGATGGATTTGGCCACTCACGCTTAAACTGGTTTTTATCGTGCGCGTCTCCAATGTCCATCGGCCACCCGCCCCGCCAAAGCGTGCGCTTGTGACGTCGAACGGAAGCGGTGCGTTCAGCAACGAAGGCATGAAAAGGCGCTCAGCCGGTGCGCGTGGATTAAGCGATCACGATCACACACTGGGGCTGATCACGACGATGATGACGATCGACCGAATGACCGAACTACGTAGCATCGGCCCGCCTGTTCACACTCCGTGCAGGCTCCGTTCCGCATCATTCGGTGGTTCGCGGCACACGCGGTACCTCGAGTGCCCGTTTAATCCATCTCCATCACCCGGGCACCTTCGACGGTGATTTGCTCGAGTGGTTTGCTCAGTTGTTCACTTTATTTGTACTTCCTCTGGTGTTTGTTTGTTGGATGTTGGTTTTGTGTATGTGTCTACCTGCCACATTGCTTCACAAAACCGCGCAATGTTCTCGATGCTCATCGGGAACAGGTTCGAGTTCACCTTGCGATTCTCGCTGGTGCGTATTTATCGGTCATTGATTGTGGTTTGCAAATGGAATGTCGATGGTAACGTGTTTGACATTATTAAAATATTATTGGTCTATTGCTTAAGTTACAGAAACCATTTACGAAATGCTATTCTTTCATATGTAGGAATCATATCTGTTTCCAGGTCGACGTTGATACGCTTAGTATCAACCTTCATATAAATAACGCAAACATAATACCTTAATTTTGATCATCATCAGGCAATTACCACCTGTCGGCAATGCCATCCATTTGCACGTAATATTAGCATGGTTCTAAAAATAAATTTCGAACTAACAGTCTTATTAGCGTTTGCGAAACACGCCGGGAAGGCGTGATTAATTCCGTGAAAACATACAATACTTGACAATCATGTTCATCCCACTTATCAACAACTTTTTCAGGACAATATGAAAAGTATCTATGACGCCAACTTTTCCTCTTAACAAGTGGTAGCTGGGACAGAAAAGTGGTGTCTCCAATTGTCGCAATGGTATTTTTAGCATTTCCCCGAACCATGTTGGGTCAAATACTGGATGTAATGACTGCCATCATGTTAAAAGAAAAGATTTTTTGTAGTGGAATTGAAATCATTTGTAACTCTATGCAACACAAAGGATATAAAAAAAAGCAATTCAATAACAAAAACTATACATGTTCGACACAGTTCTATACACTGTCCTGACGTGTAAAATGGATAAACGGTACATTACACACAACTTATTGCTCAAATCATTATTGTTACTGTAAAGCCAGACCATTCATTCGTATTGCTTTTTTTTAGCAACAATATGAATGGATGCAATATTAAACAGTGTACATTTTTGTGTCAGACAAACAACGATTGATTGTTGAAAAGTATGCAATTAAATTGCTTCTTTTTTATTCTTTTTGCATTTACACGAGTGTTTACACGATGCTGCACAATCAAAGAGATATCAGCAGCGTCATAAACATGACGTTAGTTTGTAAAGTGCAAATCCATAAGCAGGCCAGCCATAAAAACACCTAACAACCTGCCAACAAGTTGCACTTTGTCAAATCACGCCCAAAGAATGAACGGACGCATAGTGTGCACTTTGCCGTCGTTGAATGTGTCAAAAGAACAAACGAAATCTTCATCTGTTGGATGTTGTGTTCGGTCTACGGAAGGTAGGAGAAGAAGCATGCTACAACTGTGTAGTCTGACATGTTATTCATTTTGTCAGCAAACCCTTTTCCCCGTTTTAATCTTCCAAGAAGGGATTATTACAAAACTCATTCATGGGAAAGGGATAGAGGGAAAGAAAGGATGAAGGAAAAAACAAAAAGCTAGTGAGTGCGTTTCACTTTTTTGGGTTGAATTTTCTGCAAGCTATCAACAACTGTCCCCACCATCGTTCGTTTATGATTTTTTTTTCCATCCATGGTGTACGCCCGATGTCAAAAGGCACCGATGTTGGATGCTGCAGTTGGGGGGACAAAAAGAAAAGAAGCAAGCAAGCATCAATTGTATCGTAATTAATTATGCTTGAGCTATGTTCGTGCTGACTCTTTTCTCTTTTTATTTTTTTGTTCTTCGCGTGTTGCCGTGTCATGTTTTTGACCTTGTTTGGGGATGTTTTCTTTGGGATTGGGCTAGGCTAAAATTATAAAAAAAGCAGATGCATCCGGATGTTGATGGCTGTTTGTTGAATCATTACGCTAGAGTTTTTGCTAAGGTTGGATGTTTCATGTATTTTTGTCGTTTGACACGATTGGTAGGATTGGAATGTTTTCCGGTTGATAATGTAGGACATTTTTTGTTGCTGTAGATCTACAGATACAGCAGCTATCTTTCGAGGTAAACTGTTGACCATGGTATATGATAAATGAATATTGTAATTACCATGACTCGTTGTGAGAAAGAATGAATGAAAGGTAATGCATAATATGTATCTACGGTGCTACATTTTTAATAGAATGATGATAAACGATTAGTTAAAATTTATAGTGTTTGTTTTCAAAACATACAATGAAGGTTTTTGTTTTATTTTATTCAATGAAAGTGAAACTTCTATGTGACGATAAAAAAAAAAAACACTAAACACACAAACAGCAGTTCCGCCACTGACCGCCATAAAAAATAGGGTGTCCAATTTCTTGTTCCCAATGCGCCCTTCCAACGTATTACTTTATCCATTTATTGCCTTCCCGAGCCACAGCAACACCGGCATGAACTGACAAGGTAGTTAGTTTTGGGGTGAAAGTGTTAAAAAGCTAAACCCGTGAACCTTTCGTGTGCAGTGTGATGAATTTTCTCTCAATTTATACCGCCGGATCATAAACAAAAAGGTTCATCAAAAGCGCACCAGACGAGAGTGAGAGTCGGTCTGGAAGGTAGATAAGAAACATCTTAGCATTATTAACCTGTGGCCCCCAAAACTGCGGAACAAATGGTAGTCTTTTTGTGTATATGTGTGTGGGTTGTTTTTTTGTGCTTACGTGGACAAATCCGGGATTGAGAAGGTGATGGTGACCGGTGTAAGACGGTTTTGTGATGAGCTTTGACAAACCATTGTTCAGAAGATAGAAGCGATTACGTAAATGCAACGCGCTCTGTGTGTGCCTTTACGCTGCGACGAACGTGTGCAGGGACATCTTACACTGTTTGCTGCCGGACACCTTAAGGGATGCGGACAGCGGCGGTTGAAGGCTACGCACGATCGAACACGGGCTACCTGCATATACCAACTACGTGTCTCTTTGATAATTAAGTAAGATAACTCTTCTGGGACGCAACGGCCCGGCTGCAAGTAGAATTTTAATACTGCACTCTGTGGGTTTGTTTGACTGTGCGATTCGATGTTGAAGGTATCGTGGTGTACAATGGTGGATAGCATTGCTCGCGAAGGTGGACGGCGAACTGCGCGTCTGGTCGCACAAACGCCAACCGACTTGATCTTTTGCCGTCCGTTCTGGCACGTGGATATATTTTTACGAGTTATTGTTACAGCTTTGCATATTCATTGTGTGACCGGTAACTAGTACCATCAGCGTGTTGCGGAGTAGCTGGTTATGTTTGTGGACAAGTAAATAAACATGATTCCTCGTAAATAGAAAATGAGTCAAGGTCAAACGCTTACTTCCGTGTCTCACGTACAAATCAACAGGAAAATTTATTCCTTGACAGTTTCATGACAGTAATTTCACCGGAAAAATAACTAGCGGATGGAACACTTTTATAGTCCAATGAACAGCAAGAGTTGAAAGAAAGTTCAAATGCAACTTGAAAACATCTGCAATGTCTTGTGAATAGACACTCCGATTAAAGCTATACGAAATAGTAAATGTGTTACTATTTAAAAAGATAGATGTGGAATTTTAAAAATAAGTTTATTATGCGGAATGTATTCTTTGACTTGATTATTTTGGTACTACCAAGTTCTTGCTAAAAGCAATAGATGAAAGATGGCACGGAATTTGTAAGAAATTATTTATTTTGTTAGGGACTTGTTAACTTTAGACACAGAATTCAATTTTAACCATCATCTGCAATCATTTGGAATCAAACCGGCAATTGTGTATCATATGGTACATCTTTGTACACATTGCGTATATTGATCGTATTGATTTTATTCTTCTTTTTTGCTATGATACAGAGAAATTATATTTATTTCAAATATTAAATAATGAACAAATCGTAATAGTAGAACATTTTCTATGCACAAATGCACAAAATCTATAGAAAGATACATTCAATTTATTAGAAATCTTTAACGTTGAAACTAAGGGATTGGAAAAGCTTAGTATTCAGCGAAACTTTCAAATCGATATTTCAACTCAAACCACCGAGACAGTACAATAACCATTTGCAATCGATCACAAGTTCAATTAACTGACCTGATTCCTGCAAAATCGATCGCACTCTGCACACATACGCAGAGCGCACACATAGAATCAATCATTTGCCAATTTCCATCCCCAATTTCAAACAGCCTGGTTGAAGGGAATGGCATATGCATGTCTAATACATTATTCAATCAGTTCAATGTTCGGCAGACGGCAGACGCTTGTCATGTAAATCCGTTTCCCGATCGGAATATCCTGTTTGCCGTCGGTAAACAGACGCCCGGTTTACTAGAGACGCCCACATAGAGCATCGGATATATTGTCTTTGGAGTGTTGTGTTGTAAGAAACGCATACAATGAAAATCAGTACCGTCCGCACGGTAAAGCTCAAAATGTTCATGAACACTCGTCACTGGCATAAAACAAATTCGTTCAAATGAAGCATGAAATGAACAATCATTTATCACGCAACGTTGTGTTTCTATCGTAGTATTTTTTTGTTGTTGTTGAAAGCAATTGTTGTTGCCGAAACAAAGAAGCGAGAATATAACGAGCGCGTTGCACCGAGATATTGATTGGATATTGATAGTCCGAACGTATAAAGCAGAGGGTATCGTTTTATTGTTGGAGTGAGACGAAAAAAAAAAAACGAAAACAGACAAAGGGAAGATAAAATATTAAATTGATCATATGAGCAAATTGAAGATTGATTGTTGGGAAACAATTGAACGGTGAAATGTGCGCTTAAAATGCACTCCTCAGCACCATTAACCGCTGGCTGACCCGCGTTCAATCGTAACGTGTGCTTTTACATGAAAATGCTCTTTTGCAAAATACCAACCATAAACAGGGACCGTTTTTTAGCACTTCTTCGTTACCGCCTTGCCGCTTTACTTCACAACCACGTGTGAACTGAACTGGAAGGATGGAAGAAAGAATAATTTTTAAAAGCTCATCTCCCCGCTTAAAGGAGTTATGTGGCGAATTTCGTGAAAATGAAATCTATACGTATTGTTACAATCATGGTAAAAAGCAAACAATTCCTTTATTTTGTTGTCTGCAGGCAGAGGGAAAATCTGTTGTCGAAAGCACTTGAACCGTACGATCGTAAAGATTTCGTCTGCGTGAAACTGCGCCATAAAACCGGGCCACGTACTATTTACATTCAAATTTATTAGCCAAAAGCGAAGTGATTTGAGAGCTGGCACGTAAGGGTGGAGTGTGGAGAGTATGTTTCGGGGACGGGGGGAACCGACCCGTTGACATGTCTCCGTCGTGGCGTAGGCCAACAGCAGGGCACGTCGTCTGGGAGGAAATAATGTGTCCTTATCGATAAGAAACCGGAAACGAACGGAAAAGTGTGACCGTGTTGCCATCGTCTCTGTGAAATCGGAATCTTTTTTCGACCGGGAAGGCGGCTTGGAAGAGGGTGTTTAAGCGTTGGCGTTTGTATTTGTGCTCAGCAACGGTTATAACCCTCAATTAGAAATTTGATTGGCCGTTTCAGCTTTACGGGAGCAAAAGGCGCACCCCATTAGGTTAAGTGTTGGAACCATTTCCAACCGGGAAGGAATCGATAGGAGGAAGAGGAAGAGTAATGTTTGCAGGACGTAGGTAGGTACTGGGGACCCTGGTACACTTCCGCAAGCTGTGCGGATTCAAGCGATTAAGTTTAAGTGGTGTTATTCTATAACTATTATCATGATTGTCGTACGGTCACCTAAACATAAATTCCCACCCTCACATACGAGGACCGCACGCATTCCGCAGTTTTCAATACCGTTTCGCTTGGTTGAAAGTCGACACTGCTTTTCGTCTTCGTGCCCGTTTTTCCTGGCAGGGGTGTATTGCTCCAGAACGGTATTGCGGCCAGGAAGCTCTTTGGGGGCTCATTTATTTTAAGGATACCACCACCAGTACAGAACCCGATGACAGCCACCATTTCCCGCCAGTATGGAGTTAGTCGGGTATGAGGGTTTTCCTCGAGGAAAGCTACGTTTAGCTCTCTTTGTATGTATCTCTCTTGCTCTTTCCCACTCATTGTTGTTTTCATTGAAAATTATAAAAATGTTGACTGCATTTACGTGATTCGAGTGCAAAATGGGCGCTTAAATTGGCTTCTTTCATGGGAAAGATCGGTTGTTGAGACAAGGAAGCCAAACGTCGCTGCCCGTCTAGGCGGTAATGCTGTTTTATTTGCTTTGCTTTGCCAAAGTGCGAACACTTCCGAGGAAGAGGAAATGGTTCTAAAATATCGTTAACCGTCGCATGCATGTCAAAGGGCTGGCGGAGGTAAAGATGATAATAGCATTACAGCTATTTTTTTCTGCGCATATCACTGCTTAGTACGGATTCTGTTTTCATCGGTATGGTTTTAGCTATTGTATGTTTTGCATGTCAAAACATAAATCATAAAAATAGTTTATTTTTAAGATGCAAGCACAGTTATTGGCTTTAAGGTGAATTCTTTGTAAAGCTATTTCGGGAGTTCTTTGTTTTGGCAGAACTCACTTTATTTTTAGGTTTAGTTGAAAAATGATTCAAAACAATATAAATCAAAGGTTAGTGGTCTCACAGAATCAGGAAAATTCATTTATTTATTTATTTTTGATTCTTTCTCAGTAAATCAAACTAATCAACAAGCTTTTTAGATTCATTTAATTAAATTTCGAATGTGTTTAAATACAGTACAGAAGAATTTAGTATCTGTTAAGTAATTAAACCACTTACGCTTTCATTGTTCTAATTGGTTACATGAGTAAAGGTTCAATGAAGTCTTTTTATAAAAACGACTTAGTAAAATTATCACTTAAATGTGTTTTTCGATTCATTTTTCTTGATCAGGTAAATTAGAAAAGGCCATCTGATTGCTGAAAATTGCAATGAGATTTCCTTTAAGTTACATTGTGTATGTAATGATTATAACAATATATTAAAGCTACATTTTACATTACTAGACACACACACGCACCATTCTTGGTCATTTATATAATCGTATTTTAGATTATGTCATATATTGCGATATGTTGCCTTCTTCACTTACACACACACTCCTGTCCATCCAAAGGCTTTAATACGTAATCACTTTACACACCATGGCTGGTACAGTGGCTTTTAGAAAACGGGAAGAAGGCGTGGACGCGTGTTGAACGCCACCGCATGTATGGGCCGAGAATTAATATCATCATCATCATCATCAGCCGCACAACTTGCAAGAAACGGACAAGACACTTTGCCTTCTCCGGTGGATGACGGCTCAGAGGCAGTGAAGGCCTAGCGGTGTCTATCTGTTTTGGTCAAGGTTAAGCTGACCGTTGTGAATTATGAATTCCACTGTCGCCTTACCATGCATTGTTAATGGAGTTGAGTGAGTGTCGTAGTGGATGGTTTCTCTTCCTAAAGTGTTTGAGAGTTTGATGAAATTCACTATACTAGAATTGTGGCTAGTAGGTATGTGCGCTTATATGATGGTATGCGATTGGTATGCACCTTTTTGGTGGTATCCATTTTCTTCATATTTATCGTTATTTGTTAAATTAATAGTAAAATATTCAATCGAAAAAAAAGCACTATAGAAAATTATAAGTTTACAGTAAAAGCTTCGTCCATAGTTTTTTTCAAAATCGGTTCTAATTTTATCCAGCATTCGAAAGCGTTTTTCACGTCGCGACTGTTTTGCAAAAGATATTTGACACTTACCGTCATAAACAGCGATTATCGTTTAAGCACTCTCTGGAAAGTTGAAGCGAAAAGCTTTCACGCTAGTGTCAACTTTACTAATCACGCCACAGTACGTATGAACGTAGAAGCGATCACGGTTTGTCCAGGTTCAAAGGCCACTCAAATCAACTTTACCGGCATGGTTAGTGATGCTTTCGGTCAGAAAAACACTGTCAAAGTTTTAACCACTAAATGCATACACACAAACACACGCTCGCTCAGCTAGACTCGCACAACCCAAGCGGCTACAGGGCGTGTGTCACGCTTTAACCTTAAGCATACCGACCTGACTTACTCAACCGGCGGACGGATCTGGACATGTGTGTGTGTGTGAAAGTGTGTTTTTGGCAGCACTGGCGGAATCACTAAGCATGGTTTTTCGCATGTATCCATGTAGCTAGGCATTGACTAGGTGACACGGTACCACATGGCATCACGAACGACGAGTTGTCAGCGATGTTGAATGTAATACAAGACTAATTCTCTGTCACCCAATGTCAGCTAGGTAAGGTTAGTTGTCACCATAAAAGTAAGTCTCGTGGTTTGGTGTTCTTTGCACAAGAATATTTCAAATGTAGAGAGCAGTAAAGTACCTTTTCCAAGGGTTTACAATGACAACATTGCAATATTTTTGAGAGAAAATCTATAAAGAAGTATTTGTTTTGCAGTCCTTCTGAAAAAACGTGCTTGTTGAGGTGGAACCAATTCCAACATTGACCTTGCTCTTAACATATGAGCCCACGGGTAAATAAACAGATGGACATGCATAACGCAATGATTGAACTTTCCCCAAGCCGAAACGGTCTTCGTCATCCGTGGAAATGTCAAGACAAATTGAACCATCGTATAGAATCGATTCCCACTTGGATGCACTCGAACGGTTTTAGGTAAACAAACATACAGACACTCTTACTGTCAACTATGTCGAAGGATTCCAAGAAATGGTGAAATCGATCGCAAAGATTTTCAGGAAAGTGAAGAGTAAGTGAAAATTATACGGTATTCCCATTGGGCGGGAGTTTTGATATCAATTTTCCACGCAACATGGTACATGGATCCGAATTTCTCTTACGTTTTTCAGGTTTCGAATCGGTGTATTAATACCCCATGAAATATCTCTGTGACAACAGATGACAAGGCAATCGTTTTTATCAAATAATAAAATGAAAAACACGCTCTAGTAGCTCATTACAAGTTACTGTTCATTTACAAACATTACGTAGAATATCAGTATCGTTGTATCTTTACAACTAGAAGAAAAATAATAGACACATAAAGTTTGGCTGATAAACAATCAACCGCAACACCTAACCAAACAAAATAACACCACAACTGTCACCACCGTTCGTACTCAAATTAGATTAACACGTGCCGGTGTCGTGTGCTTCCTCCTTTTCCAATTTTCACATCTCAGCACTGTGGTTTATTGTTTTATGTTACTGATTGATCGATAAACGTCCTAACAGTAGCTAACAAATCGTTGATTGGTTCATTACTCGACTGCTTTGGCCGGCCAAAAAGCTGACTTGTAAAAGAAAACCGGATACAAGCAATAGAGTAGAAGCAAACGAGGACAACGAAAAAATAAAGCCAAGAAAACTAAATTACTGAAGAACCCACGGACGAAACCTGCCGTAACTAGGCAGGAGGTTTTGTGAAGGGAAAAGTTTTTCTATTAACGCCCCCGGCTTCGGTATGAAATCGGTCGACATGGATAAAAGCGACTAAATGGGTAGCAGTTGTGGTCAGGAACAGAATGTCTGTTTTTATTCTTTTCCCTATCGTGAAACGCAATCGGTCCGGATAACTGGTGCAATTTGAAACATGTGCGTGAGAGCTAGAATGAAAGAACGTATATATTTTGTGCGTTATGTGGCTTTTGCTGTCTGTGTATCTTCTTTCCATTTATCATAATTGACCACACGTACTGGATCTGCCTTTTGTAAATTCCTTAGAATGAAGTTTCGTTATGTTTTAATTAACCCTTTGATATTTTATCGTTTTTTTATATGTCTTAAAGAAATACGTTCAATCTAAATGAAACAGTAAATTTAGTTAATATACGCTGTTTTGCCTTTCCATTACATTTTTATGTAAGCTCTCGTCGAACCTCGTCGTTTGGCTTTTCTTTCTTTTCATTTATTGTAACAAACACAAATCTTGCACAGATCCATCAAGATTGTGTTCCTTGCAGCTTTTTTGTTTATTTTCCTTTCGATCTTTCTACTCTTCGTCTGTGTTTTATCATTCTTGAAGTACCATGATGCTTTGCAGATTTGATGGCTAGTACTGGTGACAAAATGGCTTATCCATGATATCCACCACCATTTTTGCCCTACATGTTATCCTCGACGATGTTTGCAACCGAAATCCAATCACTTCATCCGAGATAAACTTCGATGGTTAGAGAAAAATGCATAAAATATTCGTGCTGTCCTTCGATATCCATCACCCGGAGAATCTTTGACCCTTTTCATTGGACCTTTTTCGAAAAGGCGTCAATTTAGACGGTGCTGGGGATCTAGACTTCCGTGTTGACTTTAATCCTGTCCATCGATGGATGGCAAATTTCCCAGCGTATTTGCGGCCGAGGAAAGCCAAACAATTTGTGGTAGCTGTGGTGGTCCCCGGGAGCTCCCAGACTTCCTCCTGCTGAGGGGGTGTTATCATTTCACACAAAAAATAACACCCACATCGTATCGCAAAGCAAAGCAGACAAGATTAGTTTGTAAGCAGCAAACAATAACCCCACGATGACCGAGATGACCTCCCTTGATGGCAATAAAATGAAGACTTATGTCCTTCTTGAAAATCCGACTCGTGGACGGGTTCGATCACGTCATCCCTTTGAGCTTAACTTCATTTAGATTGATATCTAATGGTTCGATGGAAAGATGATCATAGCACGATATCGAGAGCCGATTTGAAAGGATTGATTTATTCAATATACTTATTCGACGCTTAAAGGAGCCTATTACATTCAAAGGGATTGGAAAAGCGATTTTTAGGCTGTATTTGTAGTTTAAGATTTTGTTGCCGCAAAAAACACACAAATTTAGGGTATTTTTACAAAACAAAATAAACTAGATTGCTGTTTCAAGTTTTGCTTCCTACATAAAACCACACGTATGTCATTTCCGGTATCATTTGGCTCTAGTGCCGCCTGGTACACTCAGTACTTAGGGGGGCCATAAAGACAAACTGCTATATCCCTGGATAAGATCGGTTGGGATAAATCTGACACGAATCTAGGTCATGAAGCCGACTATAGTAGCCCACCCCAAAAGGTAGACGGACGGCGTTTCCCAGAGCTTGAGCCATGTGATTGAGCATGGATGGTGTGCGTTATGGCTCGTTAACTACTGGCTAAATTGTCGTAGGGGAAGAAGTATCGCCGGCATCGTCTTTAGCAAGCTGATGATAGGTACGGTAAAGGTTAGGGTATAGATCCAAACAAAACAAAAAAGAACCAAACAGAAGATACCAGAAAATCCTCTGAAGACATAATTACGTGCATTAGCAGATTGTTGAGGATTAGCTTCGCCGGTTCGCTAAGTCGGCATGGTTTCGTCGGTGTGAACGTAAATGCGATTGCAACTGATTGAGTGTCTTTTTTCTCGGCTACTAGCGTAACGAATGGTACGGAACAGAAAAGGAATGTTGATTGGTGAAAGACAAATTAAGACCGCCCAGAGCGGGTCTCTCGCCAGAACCGAATGGTCGTGTGCTCGTTGTGGTAGTGAAGATTATCGATTTCGTGTATAAATTAATTAAAAGCAATGAGGTTAAGTTAGGTTTGTTCGTACTACTCTTGCGATGGCAGCTTGTGGAGTGCTGTGCTACCTGCATAGAGGGAACGTAAGACCGTTGGAAGCAAATAACGAAAGGCGTAATTTGATTAAACGCCTCAACCTAGCGTTTAAGCGTGTTTCAAGATAAATACACTGGTTTGCATAACTGTAGGCGCCAGCAAGATGCACTTCAAAGCAATGAAACAATTGAGCTTGCTATTGTATTTTTATTATATATTTCTATTACAGATTAAAAAGAATTTAGATGAAAATTCGGCGTTAAGCTAGCGCGTTTAACAAAGGTAAAATATCTTCTTCTGTGCACACACTCTTAAAAGATCGTTAGTTGCGGTTCAATCTCAGTAACTCTTTTCACTAGGTCCTACCGTACATCCCGCTGAACGCCTGCAGTAACTTAGTTCACGCACTGAATCGAAACAAGACAAACTTCCCGAGCGGAAACGGGGCGGTCTGCATTGCTCCCACATTTTTCCAGAGATTTATGGCTTTGTTTATTTGATTAATGGCAATAAATCGTTATCTCTTACTCTCGGTCGCTCGTCCCAGTCCAGTTTGAGCATTTGCACAAGAACTTGCCACAAAGAATCACCAGTCAACCGCAGCTACCGTTTTCTGCCCTCTGTTACACCACCATTTCTAGAACGGGGGGCGTACACGGAACAAATGGACCGGACGTGGTCTACGACACTTGGTTTACATCATTTTTTGTATTGTCTCGAGAAAAAAGAAACACTTCGTTAAAGCTACTGCTGTACACTTTGCACGTAGTGGGCAAAGTTTTCCCTCTCTCCTTTTAGTGTCATTTGCCTGGCATTCTTTTTACTTTATTGTAGACGGTAGGTTTCACCCTGTCTTCTAATCAAATTGCAAACGACGTCAGATCTTTCTGCAGCCGCATCGAACTGGCTGTCTCTTGGTAACAGAGACCCATTCTGGGGAAAATTTATAACCATCGAAAAGTCACACTTCAAAGCCAAACACTGCCAAAGCCACTCAACCGAGAACTCTTTGGCGATTACAAAGGTTACTCGCGACCTTCTCCCCACCATTCCCTTTTCACCTACCAAGTTTTATGCTATCAGAAGCTCACTTTGCCCATTTTGGTTATACCGCGCAACTGCAGCAGACAAACAATTACAACGACCTCCGGGCGAACGACTATCTGAGGAACGTATTAGGTTTTTTTTGTTTCGTTTCTACAAGAAATACACAGTCCACGTGAGCCACATTGAGTAATGAAATGGGACAAGTTCTTGTCCCACTGGAGAGCGTTACTGGTGTATGCAAATATAGAAGTGGAAACTATTAACATCGCTTCAGGGTGCAATTGAATGGCGCTGCAAAAACAGCTCGGGGCGTTAGAGTGTACTTTAATTACTCGCTTTTCGTCTCCAGCAAATGCAAATGAACGATTCGGTGGAAAGTTTTTGCTGGAGAAATGTAGCTACGCATTGCAGCTGCAATTGCTTGTATAAATGAGTTTAATGAGAGGTGTGGCTTTTTAGATTGTCTCGCACAGCTAGGAAGGGTCCTTCGTCGGTGGCGGTAGAGTTCTTTTTTTTTTTTTGGGAAAGCCAATTTGCAACTCAGGCATCGTGAACTTTTTATGAAATTTATAAGAAATTTAATTTGCTTTAGTGTAAAACATTGATATTTCTCAACAAGAGATTCTAAAGAATGCTGCTCCAATGAAAGATGCTTATAAAAGGTGCTTTGGGAGTGGTATATTAAGATTGGAATAGGTTTGTTGGTACATTTTTGCACCATTTATATATCACCTTAATAATATGACTCTGTCGTCAAAAATTGAAGATTTTCTCACTGAATTATGTTCTCGACTGATGCATTCAAGAACGTGCATTGACTTGATTTCTGTACATCATTTTGATTAATCGTGCTAGTTTTTTTTTTTTCAAACATATATGAACTTTTTTATGAGAAAACGTTATAAAAATCATATTCTGCATTGCTATATTATTTAATTTGGTGTAACCTGCTACGTGGACATGCCGGCCTATATAGGCTTTCAAGACATATTCAGTATCACGCAGCCGGATAGTCAGTCCTTGCTACGGGGAGACGTTCCATAAGCGGCTTTAACTCATGACGGGCATGTTATTGAATTGACGATTAGACGATTGTACTACGAGACCGCTCCATTTTTATATTCTTCTTCTTCTTCTTGTTTTTGGCTCTACCGTTGTCGGTCAAGGCCTGCCTGTACCACTTGAGGGGTTGGCTTTCAATGACTTTTGGATTACCCCCCATAGCCATTTTTAAATTCTTCTTCTTCTTCTTTGGCTCAACAACCGTTGTCGGTCAAGGCCTGCCTGTACCCACTTGCGGGCTTGGCTTTCAGTGACTAATTGATTCCCCCCCATAGCAGGATAGTCAGTCCTACGCATGGCGGCGCGGTCTATTTGGGGATTGAACCCATGACGGGCATGTTGTTAAGTCGTACGAGTTGACGACTGTACTAAGAAACCGGCTTATTTTTAAATTAAATATCTCAAATATACCTAAATATATGAGTGTATTGATATTTGATACAGTGCGGCATTTGAACCATGCGACATTTTAAAAAGTATTACGATTGAAGCAAGAAAGAATGTACATCAAATCAAACAGCGATCGCCAATCAAGAATGAGCAGCACATTCAGCTATTCATCTGGCATCACCGTACTGATTGTGTGTTGCATTTGAAAAACGCTCTCTTATGGGTTAAACAGAACGGCACCAACAGGGACGATTCACTGTTTTGTTAGACATTTTCTTCTCCATCGGTAATTGGTAGCAGTCGAGACATGCGAGCGTCATGGTGTGCGGTGTAACCGGAAAACGCCTTCCTCGTCAGTCGTTTAACTATTAACGGCGAGTAAAAAACACACTCGTGTAGTTCAGCACCGTTGGTGGCAAAAGAGTCATGGCAAATGGTGGAAAATTCAAAGGAAGTCAACAACGTGGCGAATCCGAATGGGTGGGCGATAAACCATCCGACGGAAGCAATCAACGTGATGAGCTGGGATGATGCGTAGTGCTTTCGAGACGACGTTTCGCGAAGGCATGTAAACGCCTTTTGATGCTTGCCGTCACTCATTCGCTGTCTAGACAAACTACGGTGGACTGTTTATGTGGTGCGTGGAATAATTAATGGTAACTTTCTGATGATGGCAGGATGCTCGTGCGTATAAAGGAAAGGAGCCGAAGGCTCTCCAGCTTGTTAGTTAGTTGTTTCAGGGTTGAAGTTACCATTCGTTTCATCGTTTGAATTTTCTATGACCACCGCATCATCGCCACCATTAACCGCAAATGAGGGAAGGCGGTGTATGATGCTATGCTTATTTGTGCCGTTGATGGGCATGTTGTGATTTCCCCGATCTCCAACCTTCGTTCCACCGCTTGTCGGAAAAGCGTGATCTCAGACGGGCAGGTAATTTTAGGAGACGGCTGCCAGCACAGTTGGCGCTAGCAGCGGGTTGGATTATTTTTTCCGCTCAAACTTCCAACATTGTTTGTGTGAGCTACCATTGGTGCAAGTAGCAAATGCGAAAAGGTTCCCATTGTGCCAAACGAAACAAAAGGTCGGAAAATAATCAAGAACATCTTAAGCAAGGTTGCCGAGAAAGTCCCATGTATTTGTGCTTTTGGATGGGCCAAAGAGCCGAGACTCTGGAAGTGGTAACATTGTTTGTTCATTAAAGCGAAACATTCAGCTCCTTTCCCAAAAGCCTGCTCGTTAATGATAATGGCTTCAACTGTGATTTACCGTACGTGTGCCAATGTTTGCGATTGTATCAGGAGTGTGTGCTTTTTTGCTGAAAGACTTGTTTGTTTACCTGCCTCTAGGATTCGTTTATATGCATAAGAAGCAAGTATTACCGACCTCTTTCCACGTATACCTAATTAGTTTACAATGCTTCGGTTGCCAAATTGTCATGAATAGTTAGTGTTTGATGTAAAGATTCACTAGTAGGAGAAGCTTAAGGAAGCGGAAGCCAAAGCTTCTTCTTTAAGACACACACACACACACATACAGCACTGAAGAGGGTGTTTCCCAGGGGAAGTATCATATTGTCAATTAGGAGTATGTTCAGGTAAATGAATTCGAGAAGAGATTGTCTGTTCCTAATCCAAAAGTGCTTGCAAGAGTTGCCTTTGTGCAAAGCCTGTTTATTTATTTGCTCTTCACAAAGGAAAAACTATACTTTAGCAACACAAAAACTCATTGTTTAGGGGACCTGTTTGATTCCATAATGCCAGGGTGTATCATCATGCCAATGAGAATAAACCATAACAGGCTTGTGATCTCCTTCGTATGGAAATTTTACCAATTTGAATTTTGAGTAAAGAACGATTTTCGTAGTATCTCTTGCACTAAGAATTACTATAGTATTCCTTGCACAATAATAAAGTTTTCAAGAAAGAAAAAAATATATGCAAATGGCGAGTTCATTGTGGAAATAAATGTTCAAAATATAAAAAAACGATTGGAAAATTCGTAAGAATCATGCCAATTATGTGACTACATTCTTAGGTCTCGTTTGATTATTTACTATTTGTGCGATTTCTTAAATTTAGTTACAAAATTTTATCCATAACAAATCATCCAAAGAAATACTAATGCAAGTATTGCATCAAAATTACGTTAACACGGTGATAAAACTTAACAAAGATATAGAAAAAACAAATCTTCTCAACAAACCGGCACTATTTGTACAGCAAAAAGAACTTACTGAAAGGACGATAGACAATTGTCGTTCTCAATGGGTGCCAATCGACGAACATCCTTGCACAAGCGAGATGAAGAAATATGTGTGCCACCGGCCACGACACATAAATTTTAATATTTTATCACACTCACATCCAATTTGAAAGATGCAGTAGCCCAGTACAAAAAAGTGAAAAAATAAAAGATCTCACGGACAACGATGTTTTTTTCTTACTCTATTTGATCACATTTGGCGACTGTCGTTTTGGCTATCGAAGTGCCGTTTGAATGGCGTACAAGATTGGCAGTATATTGGATCCTGCTTGTATGTTGGTTTGTCCTGGCTCCTAGTAGAATGTCGTTGGATGAAATGTTTTATGTCGGGTTTTGGTGATATGTTGAATTTTTCTGTTTTTCCGTATCCATCTGGCTATGAAACGATTTTTTTATCTGTTGAGTAACGTGTTTTTTGCCATTGTTTCACACATTGTGAGATTGTGAATCTATATTTGTTGACATGCTACATATTTCTTAAAGAGATGTTCGATGCCTTGTATCATTTGTGTCACAACATTGCGTACGTGGTCCCTTTTCCTCTTACGTTTGATGTAAAGAAACGCTAAAGTGTGTATCTAATTTATCGCAAGCAATAAAAATCGACAAACGAGCAATAAATATCCCATACCATATCATGCTATTTTGAGTTGGATTTTGGATATGGACGATTATGGAAGGAGGATTAAAATGAAAGTAATCACATGCAGCATGTATCTTTGTGATGATATTGCTTTGTCAAATCATCTATGTGATTACTTTTACAAATTATTTAAATATTTTATAGTCAAAATGATAATTTCAATCTTTGGAGTTTATTACTTTATGATACAATTTGTTTGGTGTGTCACTTATAAATTGTTAGCAGCAAAAGCAGTTATTGGATTTAAGATTAAACCAAATTTCACTTTTTTGCAATATCTCGCGAAGAAATATTGTTCGTAATTGTTTTTCAATTTTTAGTAAACCTTTTCTACTAACACTGCTAACTAACCGACACTCCAGGATCATACATATTTAAAATTGTTTGAAAATGTAAACTCTCTGGACTTTACTTCTTACAGCCTTTGGCAGGTCAGGAAACTTTGGTGAGCGTTTTCGAAAGAGCCATAAAACCACCGAACACTGCATTGTAATCAGTTGCGAGAAACCTTATGCCGGAACATTTTTCTGTCCATTTCCCAGGCGAAAACTTTAACTTGACCCGACCTCGTGACGGTGTCTCCGGCGTAACTGTTCGGCGCATAATATTCTAAAGCAGACAGTGCAATGCTAGTGACAAGCAAATGACAGGTCGGGTACCAGACGAAAAGTTTTACCAGTGCCGTGAAGTTTAATTATAATTCTATTAGTTCGTAATTTAGTTACGAATTCAATTTTGCCGCTCGATCGCGGCGTTTGAAGGGCTAACTTGGGTCACATTCGGTATTCGTTGACTCTTGTCGCAAAACTATGACTTTGGCGGCAGCTGTTCTCGGAGCTTTTAGTATGCAGGTGAAGTCGAAATAATGAATCGTAAGGTCACTTGGTCTGCAGCGTTAAACTATAGTGAAGATATGAAATTACCAAAATAAAAACGACATAAGACGGCAATTTTTAAATCATTAACTTTTTTGAAGGAAACTGATAACATAACATAACAATAACATACAAAAGAAAGAATTGAAATATTTTAAGAAATTCAATGCTTTACTTTTTTAATCACAATGAGAATTTAGATACTATATTTTGTTGAGGTTCTTGAATATTTGAAACAAGTAATAAAAACAATGAATACATTTAAAAATATTGAATGTTGGTAATGTTTGAGACGGCAATTATGTATGGTCTGAAAGTAATGTAATAAGAAGTAATTATTATATTGAATTTTTGTATCGATCTTAAATATTTCAAATTAAAAGTCTAAGTTTACGTGCAAAACACATTTATTGATTTTTAATGTTTTCTTCGGTACTGAGCTACACAACGTTTAGCAAATTTACTTTGCTAGACATGTATTCACAAACTCATTGCAATCAAACTTCGCTGTAACCCAGTTTGCATTGTGATTTTGGGCCTGTAATGTTTGGAATATCATCATCTGGATACAATCTAAAGTATCGCTTTGAATGATAATAAAGACGATCGGGATAAAGATATTCATCTACTAGCGTTTCTAATTTGATATCGTTAAATTGCATCATTAAACTTCGTCCGTCGCCCTTTCTCCGTGGGAGCTTGGCAAACCTTCACGTAATTGACGAATTTTGAGAGTGTTAATGGTGATGCTTACCATGACCATCACGTTTAGGCGAGGAATGCGAAGCACTTTACGCGGTGCAATATGAATTTAAATTTTGTATCCCATTGCATTCGGTTCCATGTATTTTTCCATTTTTCTAAGCATTTCGTTTTCTCTGGTTTTTTTTCAGGTAAGCGTCATTTCTGATCATCTTTGCACGTAAGCGTCTTTGGTGTAAAAACATTTCGCGATAAGTAGCTGCTCCATTTAAATTACTTAGCAAGGATCTACCGGCGGACATTAGGGGCCGCTTTTGCTTTTACAAAGTTTGTAATCAAATTACATCCAAACGATGTTGGAAACGTTTATGTGAGTGATCAAATGAAAGGCAATGGTATTTTTGGAAAATTAATAAGAAAAATGTTACTTGCCTTGGACCAGCTTTCATTGCCGTGGGTCAAAGTAATCTTGATGGTGACTTTTCATGATGTTTTGCGTTTATCAATACCTCTTTTTGAAGCAAAATTTAAAGAAAAAAGTGTGATCTCATTTCAGTGACAAGAATAAGTAGTAAATATATTCTTAATCTAAGTGCTTGGGCACGACGAGTTGGGGTTTATAGCAGCTGAGTAGTACTCGTGCTTGTTGATATTTTTCCTTCAATTTTATGATGGAATTCAAATTATCATCACTATCGATCTTTCGATAAATTTATCAGGAATTAAATCAGATTTAATTTATATCTTCTCCAGAACATGGGATTACAAGTATTTTCTATCATTTGTTAAATTGCTGTTCAACAACGCTGTGGACCAGAATTGAACACGATGAACACCTTGAAATTTGTATTTACAAACATTTCATTTATGACCGCTTATTACAAAGGAAAGCGGAAGCTGGACGTCATAGTTTATGATGAGCAAAAGTACAAAAGGACAGATAATAAATAACGAGATGGTAATTTACTCTTTTCTGGATTAAAACTAACCCAATGAGTTGCCGGTCTGGTGGTACAGTCGTCAACTCGTACGACGTAACAACATGCCCGTCATGGGTTCATGTCCCAAATAGACCGTGCCCCCATACGTAGGACTGACTATCCTGCTATGGTAACAATAAGTCACTGAAAGCCAAGCTCACTCACTAGTGGGTATAGGCAGCAGGCCTTGACCGACAGCGGTTGTTGTGCCAAAGAAGAAGAAGAAGAACGAGTTGGGTCATTGGGTTATCTAATTTCTTACATTTTTCATTGCAACTTTGTGAAGAAATTCAATACAGTTTCATTGCTAGCTCAAAACAGATTTAATATTTGAATATAAATGTTTTGTTCATATAATTTTTTGAAACGAATATTGTCTCTAAAAAACAAAAAAAAAGTGTTGTAAAGTCAACGTTCTACAACAAAGGATTCCAAACAAATAGCGTAGCAAACGCAAATTAAAATTTAGCCACACTCACTCTTGAGAGCCATCATCTAGAAATTTCAATATTCATAATTGATAAATATTGCGTAAACTTCATTACCCCACATTTCGCACCCTCCAATTTCTTCCTGTGCTTCGTAAGCAAAGTTTTACATAAAGGAATTGGGTAAGAGTAAACGAATAGGTCGCAGGTGTTTGTATGTTCAGGAAATAATTAGGAACAAAAGTAGGAACGCAAGCATCCTACTTCTACGGAAATATTTTCACATCTAAAACACCTCGAACCTTACGATGATGCCATTTTAGGAATGTGGAACGGGGCAGGTGAAACGAAATTCGGTTGATAAAGCTGACGAACGGCTCATTTGCTTCAGTTCTCTCGTACCAACGAGCCAGTAGCGTTGCTTTGTGCTGTTCGTCGAAAAATGACAAATAGGCTGCTTCACACTAGTTTGAGTCGTTCTAAGCATGGTGATGAATTTTTGAACGTTTCCATTAACTCTATTAACTTAATTAGGTTGTAAAGCATTTTTGAGCAGAACTTCAGTGATTGTTTTACAGAAAACATTTGCGATACGAAGAGAGATGGAAGTTGTTGAAATTTCTTCTTCTTCTTCTTTTGCTCAACAACCGTTGTCGGTCAAGGCCTGCCTGTACCACTAGTGGGCTTTGGCTTTCAGTGACTAATTGATTTCCCCCCATAGCAGGATAGTCAATCCTACACGTATGGCGGCACGGTCTATTTGGGGATCGAACCCATGACGGGCATGTTGTTAAGTCGTACGAGTTGACGACTGTACTACGAGACCGGCTCTAGTTGTTGAAATATTGTTTATCATTTTTGTCAGATGAATTTAGCGCAACATTCAAGTTCACTAAAAAATCTAGTTACTTACGTTAGTCGTTGTTGAATCGTTGAATCGGTGAACCAATCCTGCATGTAGTGTGAACAGTGCACGGTTTTTTTTTTTTTTCAAAGCTTCAACTAATGGCGTTCCAGTGGTTTAATGGCCAGATCTTGAAAGGCCCTACGGCATAAAATCGCACTTTGATTGTCTACTTTAGCACAGAAAAAAGCCAGCATGTGACTGCTAGCAGGTTGTCTTGACCAGAAAATGTTAAAGTTACTTCCACTTGAAATAGTAATTTTGTTTCGGAAACTTACCTTGATTGATCTTGTATTGACCCCTAATTAATTAATACTTATGGTTCAATATGTAATAGAATTATTCGAAACGTGGCAGTACCTTCAAATTGAAATAAAATTTAACACTTTTTCTGCGTAAAAATAAACAATATAACACCGTCCCACGATGATTTGTTATTTAAATTACATTAAAACATCAATTATCTTATTGCTTCCGACGAACATGATGGTTCTTTAAGCTTCGCTTTTTCCGCGAAGAAGAGTCGTTCCGTTCCAAAGGATAAAATAATAAATAAAAGCTTTCTTTCGTTTGCGTCTTAAGAGAAAAGAGTTGTAAGAATATGCAAAAGTAAGTTTTAATTGAACTTTTTAATCCGCCATGCCCCTTGTCAGTTAATATCCCATTTTCACATTCACGTTATTCATTCGGTTTATGCTGATTTGTAACAGTTGGTTGCTGAGCGCTAAGAGAGTGAAGTCACTGATACTATCACTTTTTATGTTTAACGATTCTGAAACAATTTAATTGATAACAACGGGGATTTTGTGTCTATTCAAGTGCGGTAGAAAATGAAGACAGAATCAAGCTACTAGTTTCTTAGATTCCCCGCAATCTGAGTTAAACCGTAGCAGTATCGACCAACAGGAGAGTGTGAACAGGTTGCACAGGAACGTACATGTATGTTGGTGGAGAATTTTGTGTTAATTAATTTTAGTATGCCTGCTTTGGCATCCTTCGAGGTAGTTTTCTACCACAATGGGCGGAGTGTCCGAATGGAGTTTGTATGTAGCAGCAGCACATTGCCTTTTGTTATTGTTTGGAATTGGCAAGGATTGAAGATGCGGAAACCTTTGTAATCTCGTTAATGGGGCAGACAACAACCAGAAATTGCATATTTATGAAGGTAGAGGTTGGGTCAATGCTTTTCCTTCCGGCGTTACTCTGTATGGACCTTTCCCTATTGACCTTTCACTGTGGTGGTTTGTAGTGAAAGCAAAATGAGCACATTCAATTAAACGTATGATTTGGGTGAAACACTGACACAATGGGACGGCTGGGGCACAAAATAACAGACGCAAAAGTGTTAATTGTTAAGTGATGTTTTGTTTCCGGTTTGTTGATTATTAATAGATGTAATAATAATAGATGTACAAATTTAAACTTTCATAGAGAAAGAAAGATGCGTAAATGGCGTAAATCACAACGGTGTTGTAAGCAGTGTTGCGAACGGTGATAGTCGTCGACATAAAATTTTACAAAATGATACTTTTTGAAGCATCGCATTCTAGATCCACGCATTCATTCGACAATCACGGACAAAAATATCATTTGACACGATGATATTTTTTCTGCTACAATCATTTGACTTTTTGATTTTGCCGTACCTCAAGTGAACTAGATCTTCATCGAAAATGGGTCCTTTTTTCGTGTTTTCGCGTGAATTTCTATACTCCTGTAAGAGAATACCATTTTCCTGGTTCACTGAGTGAAAATATCAAGTGGTCTAATGGCTTAGTATCGGTAAACGCACGATTAAGCAGTTCTGGATTCTCACTGAAAAATGTCAAATGACATTCATTCTACATTTTTTGCAATCATGTCATCGCCAAAGCATTGATTGTTAATGCACAAATGATTGTCGCTTTTGGAAAGTCGTGTCATGGTAACCATGAATATCATGATCAAAAAATGATTTTGACACCCGCTTACTGCGAATATCATAAAAAAATGTCGATAATTAACAACACTGGTTGTAAGATATCTTAAGAACCAACTCATGTATCTGTAGTGTTTATTAACCAGCGTGATTTTGATGAATTAATTTGTCAATCATTCCAACATTTGAAGGAAGTAATGTACCATCTGCATTAATACGAAACAATTTTTTAAAGTAATTATACATAGTAATAAACATATTAAAACACACTTTGGTAACCCATAATTATCATGCATCGTGGATAGGGATAGCAAGAATCAAAGGGTACAATTATCATTTAAACTTTGGCACCAGACGGGTTGTGTTTTTCATACTTTACCCAAAACAACCCATTAGCAGCATTTTTTACCGCTTTCCATTGTTTTCCTTTCTCTTATACTATACAAAACAAACATACATACACACACACATAAAAAGCACATAAACTTGTTTGCGTGCACAGTTTGTTTGCGTGTCCTACCTCCTGACGCGTGCGAAGGTTAATCGTGCTAAACATTGGCATTTATTTGACGTTCCTCGTCTGACATAGCATTGTAACTGGTACTACCGCACCGTTCCAACCGACCAATATGTGGCTTGCTGTGTGACAGTCAGACCAACAGAAAATTGGGAACGTTTAAAATCTTCATTTAAAATAAAGGAAAAAGAACACACACACAACACCAGGCATTCCAGGAATTGTGTAATCTTCCATCAATTAGCTTTTCGGGGCACACCAGTCCTGCCAGCAGCAGAGAGCCAAGCATTCTCAGTGGAAGCCTCTAAAAAGCCGGATCTAAGGAGCTTATATTTACAGTCACCGAGCTGTGGAGGCGAGCGTTGGTTCTATGAAGGTATAGAGAGGTGGTGTTGGAGAAATGAATGTTTCCGTTCGTGACACTAGGGGGACCTCCGGATTTAAGGATCCGGAAACAATTCTTAGAGGGTAGGGTCCCGCAAACTAGCCAAACCAGTCCTATGGTTTTTGAGCGGCGAGGTCGACAGCATCGTTGAATTCATTACGTTCTGGCCGTAGCGTACGGACCTACCGGACAAACCAACATGGGGTTTTCTATAGGATGTACCTTGCATCCCTCAAACGCAAACGTGAAATAAAGGGAAAGCAGACGCAACCAGAGCACAAATGGTAATTAACCTCAATTATGAAAAAGGGACTATTTATAGGCAACAAACAGAAAACCAGTTGGTTATGGTAATTTTTGGTTTTGCCACTGTTGTGTATTAGATATTCCTTCTCTCGCTCTATAGGTGGCACCACTCGGTGGTTTTGCGCTGAAACACACCTTCCTTTTTTGGCAAACGGAAAGGGATAGAGGGACGGGATTAAATCAATAGCAAACAGTGTCTCAAATGTTACCCTGAACGGTTTCGTTTCGGTTAGCTGTGATTTCGTCATTAGCCGCAGTGACCACAGCAACCACAACGGAACAGGCTAAATAGGGAGAGAAAAGCATATTATGTATTCAACAGGAGTGTCTCGGAGAATCTGGATTTAGGAGTGCAAGATAGAGATAAAAATGGACGATTGTGGGATAAGTGGTCAACTAAGGTAGTGTGAAAAGTGTATGAAATAAATATGTTGAGTCCAGAGAGTTAGGAATGGAGTTTTCGTTGTTATGATAATTTTAAAGTAATGTACATTTTTAAAGAGTGAATTAATTGCAAAAGTGATTGGTCAGTTATATTCACACCATTATACCTTTTTTTTCAACTCAAATATTAGATTTGATTGAATCTGCTTGGATTATATAATTTTTTCGAAGTAAATTGACGTTGAAGTGCTTAGTTGTTTGAACCTAATCCATTTAAAAATATAACATATCATAATTCTGCTTTTACTTCTTTTCTTCTTTTGCACAACAACCGTCGTCGGTCAAGACCTGCCCGTACCACTAGTTGGTACCAGGCTTTCAGTCACGTATTGATTACACATAGTAAGATAATCAGATAGTATAGGGACACGGTCCATTTTAGATTTGAACCCATGACGGACTTGTTGTTAAGCTGTGCGAGTTGATGACTGTATCACGCGATAGGTCGGGAATATTATTGTTAATATTTTATGATGTTTTAAAAAATCTAAACAATAGTTCAACAAAACTCCAGAATAAAATCAAGACCTGTTCAAAACTGAAGTCATTTTTAGTCCACGACACGTAGTATACGTAAGCAATAACGCAATAAAGCATGTTTGTAAATTGATCTTTACTAGAATAACATAGAGGAAAGAAAATCCGTAAAAGTAAAACCAACTTCAAGATTGCACAGCATGAATAACAACATGTCCAAAACTGAAACAATTTACCGGGAAATGTGTCAAAAACTGACTCGGTAAAATCTTCAACATTCTTCAGCAGGCAACTCTATCATAACTGTTTCGTACCGTTCCATGTCTGCACTTGACACACAAAAATACAACAACAAGAAAGTACCATAACTATACCGTCGTTCTTCATCACCATGGCTTTTCTTAGTATTAGCTTTGTATGATGTTGATCGAAACTTGAGAGTCTCCTTTTTCCCTGAACGAGACCTATGCATTGAAACATGTTTCGGTCCAGTTGAAGGGTGGCATACGAGTCACTTCAGAGCATTATAAGACCGAAAATGCAACTGAATAATTACTAGGGTTGTGTGAGCAGTTTGGGCAGTCAGCGTGTACAAGATTTAAAAAAAAAAAACAAAAACAAAAAAAAACAAAACTTTTTGGACATTAATATTACTTCGGATATTGGGATGGGAAAAATATTGGTCTAAGAAAGAAAATATGATCCTTACAGCAGGTATAAACAGTGGTATAAACTCTTCTGTTTTTAAAAATTTACACATGTTTTCATCATGTTTGGGATATATGTGAGATGAAATTTCAGTAACGTCATATAACATAGTCTGGCAATTAACATTTGGGTGCGAATTTGCGTAGTCTGTAAAATAAATCAATATAAATTATGAGAGTGAAATCAGCATATTTTTCATGATTAGTTTTAAATTAATTTATATTTTAATAAATAAATTTATATTTTTATTTTTAAATCGTTTGAAGTAAGTTCAATAATGACATAGTTATATGACATAACATAGTTTCATAAATTTTATTTCTTTTCATTCTTTTTTTTTCAATTGAAAAAAGGATGAAAACTTATATTGAAAGTCTATGAATAAAAAGGTTTTGATATTTTTCCGTTGAAATCCAGCATTAAATGGGAGAATCCTTTGTTTTCTTTTAAAAGGCGGAGATGTAAAACACTTTTCACGCCCGGAAATGTTCTCCTATTTTAAGCTAACTACCGGCAGACTGGCGAGCAAAGATATCAGGTGCATTGGCGTCACGCTGACGCCACAATGAACCTCATTATGTTCCTCTGTGGGGTTGCAAAGTCATCTGCGAAGATTAAACAAGCTACCGAGCAGAGCAGACAGACCCGGTATTAAAGAACGCTATCGTAGAACCGCACGTGGGAAGGAAACAATTAGATTAATAGCCTCACACCACACGACCGGTATTGCTGTACTAGGAAAAAGATATGAAACGATGGAAAATGGTTCTAAAACCTGTCACGAGCATTCTCCAAAACATAATTACCCCATACAGGTTTAAAAATGTTACATTTCTTTGTGCATATCTTATTCTACGTATGACCAGTAATTTCGCCTGTTTTTATGCTTTGTCAAGGATATGGCAGTACTACAACTTTTGTTAAATGAACAGTGTTCCCAGCACGTCAGGGCAATTAACCCGTAACGGTGCTCTCGTCGAAGCGAGGACGATTGGAAGCAACTCTGATCCTTTCGATCCCAAAGCCAACCAAATAAATAAGGCTTATTTCATTGGCTGTGAGAAGTTCAATTTATTGCTCATTTTTAATTCGCGAGCCCTTCTCGCAACGCGTGCTATTGTAGCGATGCGTAATTTACACTTACGTGAGAAGGCCGGCCTAACATTTTTCCTTACTTCCTAAACTAACTTAGTTTCCTAATTAAATAATTAAACCTAAAATTCTACCTTACTAATCCTTAAATAATTATATGACCCAACTTCTATTCTTGCTATGCTATGCTACATAATTCGATTCATTTCTTGCTATTAATTAATCCAAATTAATCCTAACGCTCCTACGCTTATCCCTTATTACTTCCTATGCTCTCTATTGTCGCTTACTTCCGTAAGCAAGATAGGATACGCTTACGCGCGCATCTCGGGCATTGCTCTTCCGAAAAGAGCAATTCGAGAGCGGCGCGCCGTTGAACCGATCCTAGCCGTTCGCTCATTCCTAGCTTGCCCTCTCCTTCTAACATGCCATTCGGCCACGTTTAGCCTCTCTCTCTCATCCTAGCCTCCTGAGAGTGGCACATCGTTAGACCAGAGGAGTCAAACTAGTAGGGGGTGGCGAACCACTACCGGGCTAGTACAAATATTATATTTTCGTCAGCGACATTCTTTCCCCTGTAATTCCTCGTAGAGGGGTTACATTACTAAGCTGACGAAACTATGATTTTGTAATTTATTCCTCCCTACGAACTTCTAACCTAGCTACCTTCACCGCTGGACGCTTCAGTGTTGTTTTACCTACTTTTATTGTTACTGAACAAACTTGTTTATCGTGCCCTTCGTGAATTTCCGTGACTATTCCCTTAAACCATTTTCCGCGGGTCTGCTCATCAGGGAATGTTACAATATCGTTTACGCGTAGTGGCTTCACCGGACTCAACCATTTTTCTCTCTTGACTAGTCGAGGTAGAAATTCCTTTATCCACCTAGACCAATATTGTTGAGCGATATATTGCGATTTCTTCCACCCTCTCTTTAGTGCATCGGTATCCGTTATGTTACCCTGAGTAGGTTCCGCTTCTCCAGAACACCCAATTAAAAAATGGCTCGGAGTGAGGGGTTCGTCATCCTCGTGATCGAGGGGGATGTGGGTTAGAGGTCTATTATTTATCATAAATTCGATCTCTATCAGAGCACTTCTTAAAATATGCTCAGGGTATGGCTCATGACTAATCGAAAGCAGACTCTTCACTTCTTGTACCATGCGTTCCCATGCTCCGCCGAAATGTGGTGACGCGGGTGGATTGAAATGAAATTCTATTCCCTCCGTAGCGCATTTTTCTTGCAAAATTCCCATTTCACGGCATGCTCCCACAAAATTCGTTCCGTTATCGCAATACAAGTAGCCCACCTTTCCCCGTCTATGTTGCATTGAGCGCAGGCATATAAGAAACGAACTTGTGCTAAGATCATTTGCAAGTTCCAAGTGCACGGCTCTAGTAGTGAGGCATGTAAATAGTGCACACCAACGTTTTTCAGTTCGCCGTCCTATCGATACCGTTAGTGGCCCAAAATAATCTGCACCCGTGTGTGTGAAAGGTTTAATAAATGGTGCTGTTCTACAAGCTGGTAAGGCTGCCATCAAGGGCGCTTGGGGTTTAGCACGGTCGTTTCTACACCGTTGGCAATTTGTTACCACCTTTTTCAGCGCTGCTCTTAAATCAATAACCCAAAAACGCTGACGAATTGCTGCTATGACTGTTTCCGGTTTTTTATGCCAATATTTTTCATGGTAGTAACGAAGAATAAGTGTAGTTATGTAGTTATTTTTCGGAAGTATTATCGGTCTCTTGGTTTCTTCGCCTAAGAATTGTACTCTTGTCAGACGACTCTCAGCCCTCATTACTTTTTCTTTGTCTAGAGTAGGACAAAGGGTTCTTAATGGGCTCTTATTGGGAATGGGATGTCCTGCAGACAGCAGCACCATCTCTTCATTGAACCCTTCCCATTGGGCCTTTTTGAGTAATATTTTTTCCGCCGAGTCCAATTCCTCCTTTGTTATAATGGGAGACCATGACTCGAGTTTTGCCTTAGCTTTTAACCAATCGAAATATTTTAGACAAACAGCAAGAGATTTTCGTAGCTTGAGCCACCTTGATGACCAATCTACGTTAATAACACTCCAATCTAATTTGTTGACTGTTTTAGCTGTGCAACTGTGTCGCATTTCCTCCATAGTTACCACTTCTATCTTTTCTGTTGAGTGTTTATAATTGTTTTTTAGGAATGCAGGCCCTTTAAACCATATTGATGGTCCGTTAGTGACCTTAGTGGCTTCGTCTGCTGGGTTTTCCTTTGTACCTATCCAATGCCATTGATTCGAGCAGCTTCGATTTAAAATTTCCCCGATCCTTAGAGCTACGAATTGTTTATATTTTCTTGGTTCCGAGGTGATCCACGCTAGCACTGTCTTCGAATCAGTCCAAAAAAGTGCTCCATCTAATTCCATCCTCATTTCCTTTAAAACAGTTTCTGCTAGTCTGGCCCCTAGAACTGCTGCTTGCAGCTCCAGGCGTGGGATCGACAGGGGTTTTGTGGGTGCAACGCGGGATTTAGCAGCTACGAGACTAATATCAACCCCCTTTTTGTGCGTGGTGCGTAAATACGCCACTGCTGCAAACGCCTTTTCAGATGCGTCTACAAATACGTGAAGCTCACGCCTTAGCACCTCTGATACCGATGAGTAGCATCTGGGAATGTTAATTGTCTCCACTTCCTTCATCCTTACCACCCATTCCTGCCATCTCCTTTGCAGCTCCGCCGGCAACTTATCATCCCAATCCAATCCTTGCCTCCAGATGTCTTGCATTAATATTTTTGATTCTACCACGTAGTTAGCAATTAATCCCAAGGGGTCGTAAATTTTCATTGTGTTTGATAGTAATATTCTTTTAGTGGCATTCCCTCCTGTTTCTATTAAGCCTTTTATTATATACTTAAGTGAGTCCCTTTCTCTATCCCACCACTGACCGAGGATTTTATCATATGTGTTGTCTGATTCACATATTTTCATCAGGTTGGAGTCACTCACTCTCTCTTTAGGTAGACTTTCCAATACTTTAACTGAGTTCGATAAAAAATTTCTGATATAGAATTTCGCTTCATCGTGTATATTTATCACTTCCTTTGTTCTCTTGATCGCCAATTCATCAGAATCGAAACTGTCTAGATAATCATCCACATAATGGTTGCGGACAATTGCAATCGCTGCTTCCGGATACCTCGTTTGAAAAAGTGCTGCATTTTCGTTCTTAACGAACTGGGCGCATGCGGGGGAGCATGTTGCCCCGAAGGTCATTACCTTCATTTCTAAAATTTGTGGTTTATCATTTGGGTTGCTACGATAAAGAAATCTTTGAGCACAACGGTCCTCCTGCCTTATGCCCACTTGGTGAAACATTTCCTTGATGTCACCTGAAATGCCCACGCGTCCCTCTCTAAAGCGGATCAGTATGCCGAAAAGAGATGCAACTGCATCAGGTCCGGACAGCAATTGTGAATTAAGTGATATGCCATTATTTTTTGCTGCAGCATCAAATACAAGTCTCGGTTTAGGTTTGGGCTTGTTGTAATTTATTACAGCAAAGTGCGGTATGTAATTTAGTTTGGGGTTATGTTCATCTTTCAACAGATTGTTCCCTTCGATCGCTTGAGCGTATCCCTTTTGACAATATGCAGCTATCTCTTCGTGATACCATTTCTTTAGTATCGCGTCTCTTTCCATCTTCCTTTCTAAACATTGCAGTCTTCTTAGTGCTTGAGCGAAGCTTTCCGGGAGTCTGATCTCATCTCTTTTCCATAGTAGACCTATTTCATACCCGTTCTTCGTTTTATTTAATGTTTCCTTCATTAGTATTTTTGCTCTCTCTTCTTCTTTTGATTGAGGCAAGTTGGTGACGAGCTTAACACCGAACTCTTCGGTAGAAAAATACCCTTTCATTAGATCCGCCATTGTTTTTTCTTCTTTGCCATTCTCCATGAGAGAAAACAATCTTTCCTGTTTTGATTTTGAACTACTTGCTCCTAGTAATACCCACCCCAGGTGGGTTTGCATAGCTATTGGTCCTCCCGCGCGTCCTAATTTGGTGCGTAATGCACACATGAGGTGAGCATGTGGTAACCCGATAATTATTTTGGGTAGTCCATCGCGATAGCTTGCTAAATGAATTCCCTTTAAATGCCGATATTTTCTTTTAAGCGCTGCTCCATCAACGGTTTGTTTTGGTAGCTCCATTGACTCTACTGTTCTCAGGCCATCAAGGTTAATAAATTTTCCAGACTGGTCCTTAATCAAAATGGACACAGTTTGGCTGCCTGGTTCCTCCTGAATGGATCCGTTTGTCCAAGCCAAAGAAAATGGCCGAGGTGATCCCTCCACTTGCAGTTCTTCTTTGAGATCGCGTAAAATCAAACTTGCGGAAGACCCTGAGTCCATAAAGGCAAAGGTCTCAAGTTCATTATCCCCGTGGCGAATGGTCACAGGTATAATTTGAAAGTATATTTCAGGTAATTCCGGTTCCTTGTGAATGTTTAAATTTTCCGTGCGTACCGGTGTAGTTGGATCCTGGATTGAAATGCGATGGAGCAAGGTGTGGTGTCTTCCCCGACAACCATATTGCCTGCATTGCGGAGGCAAATAACAACTATGTGCATCGTGGTTAGTTTGATTGCAACAGTTAACACAGATGCGCATACGTCTCACGGTTTCCCATCTTCGTTCTATTGGCATATTTTTAAATTCTTGGCAATCAGTGGCTCTGTGATCATAGCCACAAATGAGGCATCTAAATCGAGATCTAGGAGGTGGATTGTTATAAGAGCTGTTTCGTTGCTGCGGTCGAGTATCGCGATTGACAGATTGAATATTATGTGGGAGCCTTTGAGAATTGTCTTGTTTCTTAGTGGTTTCGGCTGTTAGCATTATTGCTAACTCTTCCGTAGGCTTCAACCATGTGGCAAAATCTTTCAATGTTTTTATCTTATTTTTCCCAGTTTTTCTATTATCATCTAGGAGGTGCATGTACCACCTTTCCTTTATATTAGGTGGAAGTCTTTGTGCTAAGTCTTTCAAGAGGCGTTGGTCGTTGAGGTATTCTTCTTGATCTAGCGTTACCATGTTCACCACAAGGTTGTTTAAGGCGTGCATGAAAGCTGTGATTGACTTCGGCCTTTGCATTGTAGGATTCTCTACGTTCATTAATTCCTTCAACAGCGCGTTGTAAATCAAATCGGGCGCTCCAAATTCTTGCTCTAGACGCTTTATAATTAAATCGACGTTCTGCGCATCGAGCATTAATCCGCCTACGCACGTCGCGGCTTCCCCCTTTAATGATCTTTGTAGGCGAGTTAGATTTTCCAAATCGGAAAATTTTCCTTCCGAAGAAGTTTTATCATAAATGGATTTAAAATGCGTCCATTTTTTAAAATCCCCGTCGAAAATCGGAAGCTCCATCAAAGAGTCCTTTGTTGCGCGCTCCTTCAATGCGTCAACCATTCCCCTGATAAGCACTTCGGAAACCGAGCTAGAGTTGTTTGCCGATGCGCTTGTCGATGCAACATTCCCTTCTTGCGTCTCGCGTTTTTGTGGTTTATCTCTTTTCTGCTTTTTTAATTCTGTTTGTAGCTCTAGCATTTGCGCAGCTAGTCTAGCAATATTGGGGTTCGTTTCCTCCAAGTCGCTTATCTTGGTTTCGAGTCGCTTTTGCATTTCGACCTGCATTTCTATAACTCGCAGCATTTCCGCGCGATCTTCCTTCATTTTGACTATCTCCTCCCTTAAATGCCCTAGCTCATTTTCTTCCCCTCCCTCAAAAAGTACAATTTTCTCCTTAGAATTGGCCATTTTACTCACGATTTCGCAGTATTACGCTTCGCTGGTGTTACTAGGCTTGTAACAATGTTGACGTTACGCTGCCGCTGCTCTGCTACCGCTGCTCTGCTACCGCTGCTCTGCTACCGCTGCTCTGCTACTGCTGCTCTGCTGCTGCTGCTCTCCTGCTGCTGTTGCACTTCTCACTTGACCGGGAATGGCGTCCTCCGGTTGCTGCTCGGGCGGGTGGCCCTTCTTCCTTCCTCGTTGGCCGGGAATGGCTTCCTCCGGCTTTCACTTCACTGCACTTCACTTCACTGCATTAACCAGGAATGGCGTCCTCCGGATTGCGGCTTGGGCGGGTGGCCCTTTTTCCTTCCTCGTTGGCCGGGAATGGCTTCCTCCGGCTTTCACTTCACTGCACTTCACTTCACTGCGCTGGCCGGGAATGGCGTCCTCCGGATAGCGGCTTGGGCGGGTGGCCCTTCTTCCTTCCTCGTTGGCCGGGAATGGCTTCCTCCGGCTTTCACTTCACTGCACTTCACTTCACTGCGCTGGCCGGGAATGGCGTCCTCCGGATAGCGGCTTGGGCGGGTGGCCCTTCTTCCTTCCTCGTTGGCCGGAAATGGCTTCCTCCGGCTTTCACTGCACTTCACTCTGGTTCACTGCGCTGGCCGGGAATGGCGTCCTCCGGATAGCGGCTTGGGCGGGTGGCCCTTCTTCCTTCCTCGTTGGCCGGGAATGGCTTCCTCCGGCTTTCACTTCACTGCACTTCACTTCACTGCGCTGGCCGGGAATGGCGTCCTCCGGATAGCGGCTTGGGCGGGTGGCCCTTCTTCCTTCCTCGTTGGCCGGAAATGGCTTCCTCCGGCTTTCACTGCACTTCACTCTGGTTCACTGCGCTGGCCGGGAATGGCGTCCTCCGGATAGCGGCTTGGGCGGGTGGCCCTTCTTCCTTCCTCGTTGGCCGGGAATGGCTTCCTCCGGCTTTCACTTCACTTCACTCTGGTTCACTGCGCTGGCCGGGAATGGCGTCCTCCGGATAGCGGCTTGGGCGGGTGGCCCTTCTTCCTTCCTCGTTGGCCGGGAATGGCTTCCTCCGGCTTTCACTTCACTGCACTTCACTTCACTGCATTAACCAGGAATGGCGTCCTCCGGATTGCGACTTGGTCGGGTGGCCCTTCTTCCTTCCTCGTTGGCCGGGAATGGCTTCCTCCGGCTTTCACTTCACTTCACTTCACTGCGCTGGCCGGGGATGGCGTCCTCCGGATAGCGGCTTGGGCGGGTGGCCCTTCTTCCTTCCTCGTTGGCCGGGAATGGCTTCCTCCGGCTTTCACTTCACTGCACTTTACTTCACTGCGCTGGCCGGGAATGGCGTCCTCCGGCTGGCTCGTGCCGGGAATGGGGTCCTCCGGCTGGCTTGTCCTTCCTTCCTTCCGTGCCGGGAATGGCGTCCTCCGGCTGGCTCGTGCCGGGAATGGGGTCCTCCGGCTGGCTCGTCCTTCCTTCCTTCCGTGCCGGGAATGGCGTCCTCCGGCTGGCTCGTGCCGGGAATGGGGTCCTCCGGCTGGCTCGTCCTTCCTTCCTTCCGTGCCGGGAATGGCGTCCTCCGGCTGGCTCGTGCCGGGAATGGGGTCCTCCGGCTGGCTCGTCCTTCCTTCCTTCCGTGCCGGGAATGGCGTCCTCCGGCTGGCTCGTGCCGGGAATGGGGTCCTCCGGCTGGCTCGTCCTTCCTTTCTTCCGTGCCGGGAATGGGGTCCTCCGGCTGGCTCGTCCTTCCTTCCTTCCGGGCCGGGAATGGTGTCCTCCGGCTGGCACGGAACCTTCTCTTGCTCTGGGTCTTAAGGTAGAGTTACTATCCTCTCTGGAGCCACCAATGTTCCCAGCACGTCAGGGCAATTAACCCGTAACGGTGCTCTCGTCGAAGCGAGGACGATTGGAAGCAACTCTGATCCTTTCGATCCCAAAGCCAACCAAATAAATAAGGCTTATTTCATTGGCTGTGAGAAGTTCAATTTATTGCTCATTTTTAATTCGCGAGCCCTTCTCGCAACGCGTGCTATTGTAGCGATGCGTAATTTACACTTACGTGAGAAGGCCGGCCTAACATTTTTCCTTACTTCCTAAACTAACTTAGTTTCCTAATTAAATAATTAAACCTAAAATTCTACCTTACTAATCCTTAAATAATTATATGACCCAACTTCTATTCTTGCTATGCTATGCTACATAATTCGATTCATTTCTTGCTATTAATTAATCCAAATTAATCCTAACGCTCCTACGCTTATCCCTTATTACTTCCTATGCTCTCTATTGTCGCTTACTTCCGTAAGCAAGATAGGATACGCTTACGCGCGCATCTCGGGCATTGCTCTTCCGAAAAGAGCAATTCGAGAGCGGCGCGCCGTTGAACCGATCCTAGCCGTTCGCTCATTCCTAGCTTGCCCTCTCCTTCTAACATGCCATTCGGCCACGTTTAGCCTCTCTCTCTCATCCTAGCCTCCTGAGAGTGGCACATCGTTAGACCAGAGGAGTCAAACTAGTAGGGGGTGGCGAACCACTACCGGGCTAGTACAAATATTATATTTTCGTCAGCGACAAACAGGTTTTTATGCAATTCTTCGACGATTGAAATGTAAGGCTGCATAAATGTTTCGGAAAAATATCTGTTCACAAATTCGGTAGTTAAATATAGTGATACTGGGAAAATCTTTCATCTATTACAAACTATTTAAAATTGTTTAGCTTGGTAATGGTAAATGTTAAAATAGTGGTTCAACAGCACTATATTTTTTTCAATTCGAGAAATGAAAAGTAATTGATACATTAGTACGCATAGAGAAAATTTTCCAAGCACCCAAACTTAAGGAAGCAAGTCCGCTCAGAAAAACGGGTTGTCTGAACAGTTTAACCAATAGTTAGGAGCCTATTCCGCAGAAGGGGATGAAAAGAGATAAGATATTTATTTGTGTACCAGTTATGCGAAAAGAAATCAAGTTCTGTTTGGTGAGCGAAATTCGAATGTAAGTTAATTGAGATATTAGTTATTATTATGTTTCCAGAAGCCCCTACAAATGATTTTAGAGAGGATAATAATTAGATAAGTGTAAGTTCCACATATGTATCAATATTATTCTTCTTTATCAATCAATCTTTAACTTTCATTCTACACCTAATGTATCACGGGTACTAGTATACCATAGTTTGAGATATTAGCAAATAATCTCGTATGTGTAAATACTGGTCTAGCATTTGTCCTTTTATACATAAATGGAACATTTTTAAGGCTTTTTTCTTGTTGTTTTTATTTTTATTACTTAATTATTTCATCTTTAAGTAAATTATTCATTGTTTGTAAAGTAGTAACAAAACTTACGAGTAATGTAGAGCAGAATTCCTAAAATACTGCCCAGTCTCAATCTCTAAATTTTACAGAAGGCAACGGCAGATGGTCCTTGGCCTGATTTGACTGCCAATAAAGATTGAGTAATGCTTGGTATTTGTCGTTATTTACTTTCGCCATCCCGATGTGCCTCGATTCCTGACTTCCAATGAATAATTTATCTTTCCCACGAGGCGATCGTCCATGCACTCGGCTTGATTCAAGCTGGGAGATTTGTTTGATCCAGAGTTTAACTATGCGAATTTAGCTTTTCATGCTTTTGGTGTGCTCTTCCGGCTTTATGATTTTCGGTCTTCGTTTTTTTCTATTTCGAAGCCAGCAATATGGTCGGGTTTTGATAGGACTAGTGGTCTTACGAAAATGAAGATTGCTGAAATAATTTATCTCGATTCTGAAATGATACACCCGATTCGACTCATTTAACATTTGAGATATTTATTGACTAAGTTATTTATCTAATTTTTTAACATTCACCAATTTTAGAATAAAAAACAACTCTTGAAACTCAAAGACCCGACTCTGAATAAGGTTGATAATGCTTCTAAATTATGCATCTATGTATTTGATCTCATAAATACATACATTTAATCTTCTTCGCCTTAGTAGATGTAGCATACTACAGTATTTTTGTTATTAAGCATTAAACACATGACATATCTTAATTTATGTTAGATAACCAGTGCCAATGTACTAGGAAAAAATGACCTGAATGTCTGCCATGTTAGTTATGCTTGCTTATGCTGTAACTCACTACTTACGATGCTTCTTAAAAGTATTTCTGATGTTACAGGGGTTTTATAAAATAAAGTAGAACATTATTAAATTTACCACAACATGCAAAATTTAATTTCATAATTTCGAGCAGTTTAAAGTAAAAATACCTTGTAAGATAAGATCGTACATTCAGAAGAAATTCCAGTTGACAGTATAGTTTTCTTCATGGCTTTAAAAATATCAACCACACACAATTTCAAAGCCTTAT
Source organism: Anopheles coluzzii (assembly GCF_943734685.1). NCBI lineage: Eukaryota > Metazoa > Arthropoda > Insecta > Diptera > Culicidae > Anopheles > Anopheles coluzzii. The sequence continues at coordinate 60,253,230 of NC_064671.1, read as the reverse complement.
TTATTAAACACATGTCATCTCAGATACACTACTAAATTTTCGTCGTTTGTATATTTTAAGGTATCTTGGATAATTGTGTTCTTATTTGTATTGAAATAATTTGTTTAAATAATGTATCAATGGTGTATCAATTGATTGTCCAATAAATTATTTTTACAGTACTACTAAATATACAGGATCTTCTTTTAGTTCCTTTTTGTAGAAAGTAGAGAAATGGTTTTAATGACAAATGACAACTTACTGATGATGATGATGATCCCTCCACGTCCCCTTCAAAGGTTCGAGAATGACCTTTATGTCATATATGTAGATTTAGAATATGATTTCATTATAAACTCGAGTGGATGATTTAATTATATGTTTAACATACAATGTTATCTAAATTAGTTTAGACTTGTAGCATTAACAGCTTGTCTTGGCATTTGATTATGCATTTCAATTTCTTTAAGCAGCTGGGAGTTGTTAATGAAAAAAAGCTTGATGTTCTCGGTTCATTTGATCTATTAGTAGGACAACGATGAACATCCGTCCCAGGAACTATTTGTTCATTCCCCCGATATCTTGATAATAATCCATATATAATTTTATGTATGAAAATCATTGTTTGATACGCTTTTCTTTATTTTACTGACATTCAGTGCATTGCAAAATGTAAAACATAACGGTAGATAAAGTGATTCGACCAATAATAAACATTACCCTCATAACTTTGTTTTGTGCACGTTGTAACTTTTGTAGCTGCCAAGAAAAATAAGAAAAGCACCAAAATCTAAATGTGATTAAATAAGGGATTTGTAAAACTGCACTATACGAAAAACGTTTAAATCTTTGTTCACTTTGCTAATACACCACTTGTTTTTGCTACTTTCGCTATGGCATCATTCATGAGGTGTCCAAATGTTTGTTTATTATCAATGATTATTTCTAAATATTTTACTTCTGAAGCTTTTTTTTATTTGTTCCTAATTTATTGCAATACAAGGCTGTTCTTGATTTTTTTTTCACTAGATATGAACACATATTTTGTTTTATGTTAAAGCCAGTTTTTTTATATTTAAGCCATCAAGAACATTCAGTTCTAAATTTAACAGTTTAAACTCGCAAAGTAATTAAACTAGGAAAAACATAAAAAAATATCCATCCTTTACTTAATTTTTTTTTTTCAAAAAATCGATGCTTACATAATGTATAATTCACAAAGATTTCGTTTTATTTTCAATTGAGCTGCATATTTGAACAATTAAGTATACTACGGTCTTAAGCTATTGCCAATGAAATATATTGCTGGTATTTCATTGCAGTTGAAGTTTATTTGAAACACTAGACAAGGCTATAACGCCAATCAGCCATAAGGCAAATTGTTGGGAAAGTCGAGCGATTGTTCAGAAAAACAAGGTGTTCAGTTGACAACGGTGTTACTCTTTTTTATGAGGAAAGCGAAACAATACCGTGCCTGCACTTGCTGTTATGTGATTCATCTCATGCAAAACCTACTTTCCCCTATATACAGAAAAAATTGGTTCAAAATGCTTAGTTTTAGCACGCAAGAAAAATCTAAACACATCGACGCTTCCAACCCTTGTGTGTGAGAGTAGATCGATTGACTCAAATCCTCTGTCATCCATTAGCGAAATCATGCCCGGATTTTACGCCACGTTGGTTACGTCTGCTGTGATCGTTAACGGCTCAGGGATAGGGATGACTTTTTTGCACCAACTTGCGGACAACTGCACCAACCGGTAGGGATTTTCCGTGGTACATAAAATTCCAATTCCTATAAAAATTTAACACCGCCCTACGGTTTCCGCGGATTGCAGCGGTGAAAATGCGGTTGCGGTACGGTGATTGTGCTACAATCTGCAGTTCGGCTGTTTTTATTCGAACACTTTTGCTGCGTATATATGGATAATATAGCTCAAACAGTGCCACAGGAGTTTATTGCGAGCATTCAGTAAAGATTACAGTACAGCTGGATGCAGGAGTTTAGGAGTGGTTTTCAAATACCATCATATGAAGTGGAATGAAAGACAATGGGTTTTTAAAATACCAAATTATAAGCAATTGTTACCAGTGATGTGAAATGGATGTTGACGCGGTTTCAAAAATTCAAGTGATAGGTTTATAATAAAAAAAAAGTCAATTTATAAAATTAAGTACATCCACATAATTTTAATAAAACACTTCAACACAAAATCGATTGTTGTAAGTCAATCTATAAAACTAACCTATAAACTTCAGGGCATTGGCATCAAACAACTTTAAGGCTGTAAAATTCTCTAATGTGTCTCCCATGCGCAGTAAAATGACGACAAAAATGCACGTACATTTTTGCAGCTACGGTAGAGCATAAAGCGACTGTTTCACCGTATTGACTAAAAAACATCCACCGTCATCATCAAGAAACAGCGCAATCCATCATAGCCAGTGAACGATCCATCAGGTTACTGTAGCTTCTAAACTAGATTAGCCAGACGAGCTTTGAGTCAATGATCAAAGTTTTATGTTACTTACATCTGAAAATGTATGCGTGTGTTTGGTAAGCATGTAGTATTAAAGTGCTTTTTATTTCACTGCACTCATAAAATGATTTAAAGTTTCGTAAATGCTGCATCGTCTTAGTGTAAACACAAGATATCCACTTTAAAGCTTTTAAACTATATGATAAAAAAGTTATTGAAAGATTTTTAACTTATTTTTTACGCAATAAGAGTAAGAATGTAATAAATAGAATGCACAAGCAACTAAAAACAAGTGTAATGCATGGAATTTTAACATTTTTCAGTTAATTTTTCTTTGCATCTTTGTTTGAGATCTTCTATTGATTTCTTCCACACGAGAAAAAAAATCGGGAAAATGTATTCTTATTATTTTTTAACCTACGTCCTCCTAAGGGTTGAACAGAATTTTCAAAAATCAACCGTGCGAAAATTTATTATCGTGCAAAGAAACACCCAATACAAAAGATAAAAAGGGTTGAAAGGATGCAGCAACTGGAAAGTTTTTTTTTCAGGTCCCTCGTTGGCTATTTAATATCTTCGACTTTCTTACTGGTTGAAGAAGGTTGAAATCATTTTCTTGACCGGATCTAGCCATCTGTCTAATTAAATCTGTGAGAGGCTGGATTGTTTTACAATAGATTTGTTTTGGTCTATAATGTCTTCTTCTACTACTACTTCTTCCGATCTATGCATGACTTCGGAACTTATTAGTACCACGCAGTCGGATAGCCAGTTTTTGCTACGAGGACACAGTAGGTCAAGGGCGGTCAGAAGTCCGATGTTTTCTCGAATTAAAAAAATATCGTTTTCATTACAAAGCAAAATAGTTAGTTAAGAAAAACCTGTATTATTATAACTCTATCATTTCAATTTCAAAAGTTATGTCCGGTCAAAGTTGAAAATTCTTTCCAAACCTTAGGTTTAGGTGTGAATATTTGTAGTAGGTGGACGAATAATATATCATTGGAAAGGAAATTTTATTCACTTTTGATGAATTATTCCTTTCTTGCTCTAGCACCTTTTTTATTACAAACCTATAAATCGTACTAAAAATAACATTACAATAACATCATAACGCAAACAAAAAAATAACAGCAACTTCAGTAATGAATGAAAAAAAATGTATACTTTTTAGATCTTCATTTTTTTCATTTAATCTTGTGTTCAACATGCTATCAAAAATTCAGTCGGAATAGGAATCGAATTTATCCGGCTTGACAGCAGTTGGCGCATCTATAGAATACATCACCTGGCAACCCTATCCATGATTATCAGCATAAAAACATCTTCAAAATATTATCAAACAAGCTTAGCTCTAGTAAATTACCTTGGAGTTTACGGGGATTATATCGACATGTTCAGAAGGTTATTTTGTTCGAGCATTTAATTGACTCTTTTGGAGACATGTTCTACTGCTTGGAATAAGACGCTTACATAAATAAATGTTGCTTAAGAATTAAATATACGTGATTGTTTTACAGTAGCAGTAAACTAGATTTCTCGTTAATTTAACGAACTCATGTGATTTACAAAAATTTTACGATGACATCGTAAAAAATAAAATTTATGTTTTATTTATTAGCTTATTTTTTCAAAGCAATTATTGAAGGATTCATGCCACATGCGTACTCCAAAGTGCTATCAACTTCACACCTCAGTTGATCAAAGCTGAAGCGCATACGTTCGCCCACATGGTTTTCGATTAACGATTACGAGTTTTAGTAGCATTCGAGACTTTATTTTCATATGGTGTATCACCGGGCACCAGTTAATCTCCTGTCAGAAACAGTCATAAGGTCATGAAAGCTTACCACTTGAATGGATTCCATACACTGCAACTACTAATGAAAAAAAGTTGAAAAGGTGCTGAACATCTGTGCAGGTACACTTTCCAAGCAATGAAAAGAGATAGATACATGCAGATGAACGATGTGTGGAATTTATGATCTGTGCGTAATGTTATTTAAATGTCACATTTGCAGCTAGTTGCACGGACAATATTAAATCACTTTAATGCTATCTGCATCGAAAAGCCTTCCGGACAGGTTTATACAGCATCAAGGTGGTGTCAAATCGATGAGCAGCGATAATGACAATATATATGTGTGTTGCTCATTGGTGTTAATTTTCTGGTCCATCTGATATCTGAGTGATGCAATAACGTTTTTAAATGTGCGGAATTTTTATGTTGGCAAATTATTTTAGTAACATTTGTGTACCCACTCTAACAAATCATAAAAAAATATAATAAGACAAAATTTCAAGTAGATGGTAAGATTAGTATATGCTAGGTTGTTGCTTATTGTCGACTGAGCTTTGATTTTTTAAGTATCCTTCAGCTCATCTTTTTTAATTTACCAGGCGCCTCCATGCCATTTGTTTTTTTGGCTCCGGATGATTGTCTCTTGACATAAATGTATTAGACATTGTATTTAAAACCTCAAAATATAATAATTCCACAAGTATGTTAGCTTTGGTGAAGCAAGTATCCGTATGACACATGTTGCTTTTGACATTCAAATGTTGCAAGAAAGTTTTTGTAAAATACTGGGCGCCTCCATAGTATTTTAAATTTTCTATAGAGCTATCGACACCACCACGAAGAATATTTTCATAATCTTATGACCAAGCCAAACAACGACGAAAAATATTAAATATAACTTAAAATGTTTTCTGATTAACAATGCTGTAAATTGAGAGCTAATCATAACATATATAAACAATATTCTTATAAAACACGTTTCATTTATTTGCAGCAGTTTTTCTTCAAATTTTCGAAGTGTAATGAAGCTAACCAATGTGAAGCACAAGTAAAGATACGCTTTAACATTAAAAAATACTGTGTGTTTAAGTGGTTTTGGATTTACTAGTTCAGGTATCTCTAACTAGTTTAATATCTTAGTCAAACCTCCGATGTTTGTATTTGATAGAGCTTTATGAGTAAATTTGACTGGTATCACTTTTAAACACTCTGGGCGCTGGCATTTTGCATTAGTTTTCTGCGGAAAACACAGTACAAGATAAGAGAGCGTTGCGAGTTTCATTGGCTAACGATCGCTCACTCTCTTTCTGATCCTCAGAGACAATGTAGCTTCTGCAATATGCGCTCTCTTTTTCTTCCCGCTGCAATATGCTCTGCTGAGAGTTGCTGAGAGATCAATCACAAAGAAGGAGAATGAAAAAAACTGTGGATCGAAAACGATCCACATAGCGCCCAGAGTGTTAAAAGCAACAACAAATTATCATGGTAGGAGTTTTCGTACCAGTTTTCATTCGTATGATGGGAACAAATATGTATAATGCAGTTTCATAAAAGCTTGGTTTACACATGGTCATATACATTCACCGGAGGTGGAATCGGGAAACAGACTCTTCAAAAACGTCATGCAAAATAGGCATGAAAACCTTGAAATGACAACGATGAAAGCTGTCCATCTATCTCACTATATCCATGTCCACTTTTTTGAACCTCCCTCTTGCTGAATGCACTTGTGAAGGGTGGATGGGTACCCTGATGAACCTATCTTCATGCCTTCACCTTTACAGTTCAGTGTTCTTACGGGCGAAAGACGAAGGGTGCACAAAGAAAACAACAATCTGCCTCTTTCATGTGGTTTTCCCCTTTGCAAGCTATCATCGTTCGTAAGCTGATCATGACAGCACCAAACCAACAACGACAGTTGTAGCTGCAACAGAAGCGGGAAAGTTTCCCTCGAAAACTAACATCAAGAGAGTGAGTAAAAAAGCAACAAATTGAAATGCTAAGACCTCTCCATACGAAGATTTATGCCGAGGCACGTTTCTCATTTACCGACACTTTACCCTTTTCCGGGCCCGTCCCAGTGTGCGGATAAATCTGACTCCGGCAAAGAAATATCTCCCCATCAAGACACATCACGTTGAGTTGCTTTTTCCTGATGAAGGACATTTTCGCCCTCAGGAACCGATGTACACAATTACAAATGTCCGTTTTCGTTGCTGTGGTAGTGTCCCAAGATGACGTCCACAAGTGGTGGAATATGAAACATGCAGCCACAAGGGTGAGCCGGTCGGTCGGTACCATCCTTTTACGTACGCTGGTTACGCTGGTGTAGAATGACATGCTCGGGTTAGTGGTTGGCTGGTCGGATGTAGGCGTCTAATTTATTTGCGAAATAATTATCATGTAATAGCATTAGGAACAGGGTGCCCTTTCGCGCGCTCTTTCTTACTTGCGTCCGCTCGGATAAAGTCGCCCGTAGAACACAATCGGGTCGCTGGATAAACGATCCATTTCTACACCTTGTCTGAACGAGCGGTACCCTGGCACAGCGTTGCATCCTCTAGTGCTAGATGAAGCATGTATACACACTTTGTCTTGCCTCAGCTTCAGTTTGCTAATGACGTCCACGGCGGCGTTGTCGCAGTACCCGGCCAAATAAGAAAGCTGTAACATCTCAAGAACATGTACTTCACTTTCTGGCTCGTTTCATCCGTCGCTTCCTGCGACATCATGTCAGCGTTCTGATGAAAACCGGTCATGGTTCGGTTTCGTGCCATTCCCAGAGGTTAGGTTAGATTATGTTAGGTTAGGTTATGGGATTTTGATGTGCGATGGCGATGCCTGTGATTACAGGCGCTGAGTGATGTCGCTGCCAAGTCACCGACATTGGTTACCATTTGCTCCAGTTTCGTAGCTTCTGCTCGCCATTATCGCCAGTGAAGGTGGATTTTCTGCCGGTAGAACGGGTTCTGGGGCCATAAGTAATGGGTCGTACGGTAATTACTTGAGTGAATTAGCTCGTAGGGGTTGAATTTATGGCACTGTTACGGAGTGACGGACGCATCTTTGGCAGTTGATTGAAGTCTTTCGTTCGCCCGATGACAGAACATGATCTGCTAAATTAAAGACGTATATTCCATGGAGGAAAGAAATCGAAACAATGCAAATGCATCTTTATCTTCATTTTTTTAAATTTTGTAGCAACTGGACAACAACGTATTTCTTATAATAAGTGATTTTGTAAAACGTTTCTAAACAAAATAAATAACAATAACAATCTCATCGTGTTAAAAAAAATACAGCAAAAACATTATTAAATCGTTCTAGTACAGTTCATGCATAATATTTTAAATGCTTAAACATAATTGAAAACGTAATTCAACAGATAAGAGTGAACATATTTCGTTGACTTGATTAATACCACGAATCTTGTATACTAGGAAACTAAAAAAAAAATGGGTGTAATATTTTAATGAAAGCATGACCACGGTTATAAGATAACAAATACATTTTCATGATCCCATAATTTGGCATAAATTCCGAATAATTTGTAAATTTCCATACACGCTATCATACTCCTGAGCTAGGCTGTGAGACAATACTTCAGCCAGCAGCGTTCAAAAACTACTTCAAACGATCAATGGTTAAAGTCTTCTTTCAGCTCTTTTAATGTACACCATGATGGTTTAACTTTTGTGGAACCACAACCTCTTCACGATCTCACAACGTACGTTTCGCAGGAGACGCTATCAACTTCGAGATGATAGGTTTAAAGGAAACAGCACGTTGTACTTTTTCTGCTTCAGCTGCACAACCGAACTGTCAGCAGTGTGTCATACTTCGACGCGCTGCATCCCGCCTGCATCATAACAACCGAGGCTTCTGGTAAAACGCTACACGCTGTACTGACAGTTTGTTGAAACTTCTTCAAAACTTGCAGTACACCCGCTGTGCTACGAGTTTATCACGAAAACGCAGGAAGCAGAGCATTCTTCGAACCCTTTCTTCATAAACGATCGGCGTATTCCGAGGTGCAAACTTGAAACTTAGTTCGTTCGCAACATTTGGAAGAAAGTGTAGTAAGGGTGATGCTGAAAGGAAAACTTTTCGGCACACATTATTCTGTAGCTGTTCCTTTTTATTTTCTAACGTTGTATTGCCGATTTGTTCGACTGCCAGTTTGCTTACAAACTGAAGGCCATTACTCGATTGCCACTCTGACGATGTGTCACCACGACGGGCGGTTGTAGCCTATCAGACAATTCGAATCTAATCATATGCCACTGCCAGTAAATTCACGATACGTTTGGCAGTACAAGTAGCAGCCTACAGGTTCGATTTTTCGGAAGAAACGCGAAGGAAGAAATAATAATAAACAATGAAACATGTCAGCCAACTTTCGTCAATCAAAAGCGAACTCGCGTATCTCGATACACCATCACCAAGTATATTTTGCCCTCCATCCTTTAGCAAAGCGAAAAAAGAGTCATAACCATAAACGCATACACAATCGAAAATCTCTTACGCTGTTACCCACTTTTCGGTAGTTTTTGCTGTTTGCAGCGTACATTTCCCCGTGCTGGTGCTTTCCTGCTTGCTGAATATTTTTTGACGACCAACTTCGAAATGCTGCTTTGCTACCATACGTACTAGGGGCTGTTATGATAACAAACTTCTGTTCGTGACGTGCTGATGACGTTGCCATTATTTGATGCGTTCTCCCGTTTGCCATCCCTGGCGTGGCACAATTGCTAACTCGGCCTGTTCGTTTAGCCTCCTGTCCTATTTGTGCTCCAACTGTGAACGAGACGCTTCTCAACTACTGTCTTCTTTCGTCTCAGAAAGCACACGCTTTCAGCGACCGGAGATGAAGCATTGAGCTTTACGTTTTTCCCCACGCCTACATTCACACTCACTTACACACAGAGACACACACACACACACACACACACATAAACATACCATGACGCATGGACGTAGTATTAGGTTTGGAGGAAAATGCTCCATTGCATCGCATGCTTCGTTGAAGCGTTTCGTGCATATGGCACGATGTTATTGTTTTTGTTCGTGCGCCAAACACAACATAACCTTATCACACAAAACATAAACCGGTAACATCCATCCATCCGGCACCGTGCTGTGGTCGTGGACGGTTGTAGATGACAGGTCCTGGGTTTTATTTTTTCTTTCTCTGTCTCTTTTGTTCCCCATTGCTAGCAAAAGGTCGCACAGGCCATATAAACTCTTTTTATGACACTGTTTTCAAAAGAGATTTGTATGTAATCGGGCACAAAACCATATGCTTGAAGGTTCAATTCTTTCTATCACAGTGTTCAGAAACTTGTAGACATTAGGGGTAACGTACGTTTGTTGATCAGGGGGGTCTACCGATGGTGTACCATTGTTAGGTTGTTAGTGTTGGAAATGTCCTATACGAGCCATGTACCAGACGTGTGAATTTTGAAATTGTTCAGAGGCTCCCTTAGCTTCGAACACAGGAGCAATAAATAGACTTTAAGTAGATTTACTCTTAAAGTAAATCTCTCCCTTACTCTCTCTCTCTCTCTCTCTGTTTCTCTCTCACACACACTTGCTCTATTTCTCATTCTCTCTCATTCATTCATATGTACGGCATTTGCATTATTTGTATAAGCTTCTGCTATTGTATCAAACCCCTTGGATTAATCACCACGCTGACCTCCCAGCGTAAAGTTAATTGGTTTGAAAAGCAATCCTCAGGAATCCCATCAACCAGCCGATCGATTGCAAGTAGCGCCTTCTGTCGTGCTTGGTTCCGATGAAATTAATAACTAATTAACTTCTCCTTGAGCGTAATCCCGGTTCGTGCTCAAACGCACCCAGCTTCTCAGTAGCAGTGGCCGATCAAAGCACACCAGCTTTGAACCGCTTTCAGACTAATTTCACTGCATGAACGATACGAAGCTCTTTGAACTTATGCTAATACATTTTGTGGAATGGAAAACTCGACAGACGTCTAGGGCCGCTGAATCTTAACAGCTTCCAAGACATAACACTTGGCACACTTGGATGTAGTATCACGGGACAGTGCTGGAAAGACAAATTTTAGTTCGTATTCATTAATTAAATAAACTATTCACGACACGTACATAGACGCACGCTTGCAAGGTGAAATGTTTCGATGAACTTATAAAAGAGAGGTACACATCTTTTCGTACAGGAGAAGATAAATCGTTAACAAGAGAAAACTCATTTTAAGACAGACATTGTTCAGCTTGCTTTAGATACTCAACAGAATGGACACACGCAATAGAATAATTAACCATACATTTAAGCGAGGCCAATTTTAATTTGATTATTTTATATTATGGTATATGTAATAAAAAATGTTATAACACAACAGAGTTTCTCGGATTTGTTAGTTGGTTACCGTAATTTGGAGGGTTCATCCCTCGTTTCAACGCAAATCGTTTCAAATCCATACAATTGAAAATAATTCATGCGAACAATTAAAAAAAATGGAAAGTATCCAAAAATTGTCGGCAATCAACAAAAAATCCTACAATGTATTTCGAAAATACGACCGAAGTTGTGGTAATGTTTATCCTTTTTTATAAAAAAAATGCATTTCATGATAAATAAATTTTCTCGTTTTGAAGCTTAAACGATTTTATTTTACTCAAAATGCGTTTATAACATTAAAGGTAACAAATTATAATTTGATTGATTGAGATTCTTTGTGGCTAGTCCCGTCGTACAGTCGTCAACTAGCATAACTTAGCAACATGCCTGTCATGTGTTCAAACCCCGTATGAAACGTGCCTCTTATATTTTAGACTAACTATCCTACTGTGATGTGCTGTGAGTAATTGATTAGTCTCTGATAGCCAAGTCCATTGGTGTCACAGGTTGGCCTTGACCGACAACGGTTGTGGCGCCAAAGAAAAAATAAATAAATTTAATATTTCTCAACGCTAAACGACTACGTTTTATTAAATATATGATCATATCCCGTAGAACAAGCGATAGATTTGTTATGTAATGTTATGTAATAAATTTCAAAATAAATCGTAACGACTTCTGCAACTCCACATGTCACCATTTTAATATGTGCCATAAAAATATCTTCATATTGAAACTTATGCCGCTGGTTACTTCTGTGCCCTTCACTTCGATTGTGGTACTTTCTCGAAATATAAGGCTAGAAACTTTCCTCCACGTGTACCACACATAGCGCGAGAGAAACTTTGCGAGTCAACCATATTAATTTGTTGCCGGTTGCAGGTTCCCATTTTGATTGCCCCCTCGACTATGGGAAGGGTAAGCGTCCTTCTATACTTTTCCGTGAACTGCGGTGTGCGAGGAGCTTGGTGTGTGGGAATGCGAGCAAGCTGCATGGAATTCGTTTCTGCAAATCGTAATAAAACCACACCACACCAGTTCCAGTTTTGGTAAATCTGTCTGGCAGAACGTAAACATAACTCATTTTTATGTCCCTTCGTCATCGATATGGATTTGAAAACAGATTGCCATATGTGACAAAAGGCCAGCAATTGTATTGGAAAACAAACTGGGTGGTGAGGAAAGAAAGGGGGAAAGCCAAACTTTTCTCAATTCAATTGCGTGACAATCATTGGGCGTCAAAAGGTTTTTACCTTCGAGCATGCATGAGGCTCTCACATCAGTTGAATTATAACAAAGTAGAAATACTTTTTGCTAACAATTTTCATTATTGCTCGCACGAGCTGCAACAAAAAACTTTTGCAACATTTGTTCAGCAAAGTGAATTATTTTGGACAATAATAGCAATGAGGCTGCCATGCGTGAATCATTACCAACTTGTGCAGGAAAACACTGGTTTTATTATTCTAGAGAGTTTAGCGTTTTTGTGAAAACAAGCAGTCTTTTGTAGCATTCAAAAAAATACAGATTATAAGATATCATCCATCAAAAAATTGATTAATCATCTGAGAAGCATTTTTCACTCGCGCCAAAGCCATCAGATGCTAATCGATTAAAGTCAAATTGTGAAATGCAGCAAAAAAGTAGAACATTTTAAAACAAGTGATATGGATGATTGATTCTTATCGTTTCTTTCTGAACATTAAATTTATTCAACCTATTTAAAAAACATTGTTGGAAGCATATTATCCTAGGTTTTCTCGGCGTTCGATGAAGATACAGGGTTTCTTTACAGGGTTTCTTTATCGTTGAAGATATAGGGATTTTACGGGTTGGAAATGAAGCTTACAGTATTGAGCAGACTAGAGAAAAGATAAACACCAAATAGTTGACCTGAGTTGAATACATTAAGTTTGAGTGATTGAGAGATACTATCACATCTTATCAATCGTTTGAATCGTTGCTTGAATTTTATTACTGCATCAAGGCGCATAAAGTACATTTAATTTTAATTTTTCTGATCCAAGCGATCAAGATCCGTTTTCAGAATTATACATCGACACATTTCGAATTGTCTTGCGAAATGCCACTAAACCATAGCTTAAACTTGTCACTAACTATGTCAAGCTTGAAATTTTAACTAAGCTTCTAATCCCATCAGTCACGAATACACCATTTGTCAAATTCCATAAAAAGTTTGCCATCACCAAGGATTAGCTAATTTCACGGCCATCACTTTGTCCCTCTCAACGTATGGCTTTTCCATCCTCATGGTGAAATTTCACCGTGCCGGGTGTCTCCAATTTGCTGCTGCATTGCCGTAGATTATTTTCCACTTTAAACTGGTGCGGTGTGGATTCGCATTGCCTTCTTTTAAATTTAAATAAGAATCAATAGACGTGTGCTGGTTATTTTGGCTTCCTATCATTTCTGTGCCAAAGCCATCTACTTCCTAAGAACGAAATTGCCTTTCCAAAGCATACTTACAAAATACAAATTTATATCACACTTTACGCAGCTGCCATCCGCACGTTCACATGAACATTTGTGAAAAATGACTGCGATCGAATGAAAAATAAAACCAGAACCAGCGGCAATCCGTTTCAAGCTGAGCTATCCAGAACCTCGCTTACCCACTCTACGATGTTTACCGTAGGGTGGGCTGTGATAGTCGAATTTTTCTTTCCGTCGGAATTCAATCAATGTTTCACTTAACGGCCGATACCTCGTACCTTTCCATCTGAAGCATTACTTTTTCCACTCGGTCGGTGTTGGCATTTTCATTCGCTGCTGCTTACCTAGACACGTCAGCTGTAAGGTGGATATGGAACGCAAAAGTGGCCGGAAAAAGGTGCTTAGAAACACGCAATTGATCGGGAACATTTTCCACGCTTCGTTGGCACCGTCAGTTAACGTAGCTCATTTCACCTTTCGAGACTTTAACCCGCTTAATGTTCGATGTGGTAGAATGGGAAACATTTTCGTACTTGAGTGGAACAAGAACACACACATGTATACATTTTCTTACACGATCGATCCAAGTGATATATTTGATGGAAAAGTACTCTCGATTTCACCTGTTAAATAGCATTTTGAAGGTGAAATGTGTCAGGTTGATTTATCGAGCCAACAGCGAAGCTGACGGATTCGATCTGTGTGCGGGATACTCTTTTTTGTTCAATCGTGACACAGTTTCAAACAGGATAACGCACGGTATCATATGCAAAGGATGCTGCTGATATTACAGGATAATGGGAATTTACCGAGGTATTTATAAAAAATGGATTTTGAGTCGTCTGTTTTCAATCAGAAATGGAATATAAAACGCAATTCGAAAAATACACACATTGATAAACAAAAACGTAATGTTTGCTCGTATGTCAAATAACTAACAAGTTATTTCAGTAACATTGGGCTGATAAGTAGTATCCTATAACAATTCAATTCCATCCATTGTCGTTCGCAGCCTGAAAAATATTCACATGTTGCAATCATTTAGTAAGAAGGTTTCATGGTAAAAAAGTCATCTCCTTATTGTCTGATAAAACGCACGTTCATTGGGTGTAAAGTTCCCATTTAGATTTAAATTTCAATTTACCTGATAAATGTTTTAATGATTTTTACTCGCTTCAACTATATATCCTAATCGAGTGTTTGCTTTTCGACCGTAAGTATACAATATATGAAATCTCAAATCTCAAGAAAAAATACTCCCAGGCATTACCTCTTGAGAAGGATCCACTTTCGCTGGGGAACCCTTGTCCCTTTTCCGAATGTGGGTAGAGATTACGTTGATAAAAATAAATACCATATCGTTAGGGGATCGTAATATCGTCAACCATCGAGAGCATCTGTAGCCTAGGGTCTTCAAACTAGCCATCTGTCAGTTGCGTTCATCGGTACTTCCGTGGTTTGGAAGCGTATGCTACCCATTTGTGGCGTGACAAGACGTATTGGCATATTTATGTGCGACCATAAAAATAAATTGAATGCTACCATTTCTCCGGCCAGCGGTGACTTAGTACCGTTAGCTTAAAGTTGGTGGTTAAGTTGTGTGCCGATCATTCTCAACAGCTTGTCATTTGCAAGGGCTGGTGGACACTAGAGGGACACGATTGAGCAGTGCAATAAATACGTATTAATTTTCCACTTCAGTGATTCGCAACCGATTTTTGTTGGTGTGTTTGGAGCACTTCCAAACATGCTTATGCATCTTCTAGTAGGACATACGTACTAGCAGAAGTTCGAAATTTGACCTTTTTTTTGTCGGGTTCTTTGATTTATTGCTAATGAAAACATCCTGCGGAGGAGTCAAGTTACATCAAGAGTGGTTTGAAATTTGAATTATCTATGATTGTAAATATAGTAAATACACTTTATTTTATACATTGACGTGTATTGAGAAAACATTCGAAATATTGGACTATTTTTTCAAATAACGTATTGTTTGTCATTAAAAAGTTTTACTTAAATTTCTGTCCGTGACCATGCAAATAATTCCTGGAATTAAACATAATTTTCTCTTTTCCGTCTCTTTACTTACAATTTTACCTAACTACATCATTCTTCTATCGAAGAAAAACACGCCATAAAAGCATACCGCTTCACAAAACAGAGCACTTGTTGCAAAACAGTTGAACAAGTGATTTAGTGCGATCTTATTTCGTTATGTTTTTTACTGACTTCCGACTGGTACCCTGAGGCAAAACACCGAGATGCTATACGGATGCGTCTCACAAGCAGCAACACGAGGCGTGGAAAGCAAAATTTAACTTTATTGAAGTAATTACCTGTTTACAACCATCGGAACGCTTGGCATCACCATGGGAATGGCTTGCCTGGAAAGTTTGCCGAACGCACCGTGGATCCCTAAAATTCGTCCCACGTTTCTTATTTGAAAACAACGAAACAGCAACAAAACAGCAAAACAAAATCTACTTATCCTTGGCGCAATAGTCAATGAAGAAAATCAACTTACCATTGAAATTTAAACAAACAAACTGCTCTCGAAAAGTGTTTTTTTTTTTCATGGGATGGCTGGGTATCTCTCTAAAATCTTGTTAGTACCTGCAGTTCGCCTTCGAACGCACGCTTAACGGGATATTCTATGCGCCATCCAAGCTCATTACGAGCGACAATGACTTCTTTTATAGAGCAAAATAGTCGTAAATCCCCGGGAGGATAAGCACGACAATGTTCATCTTTAAGTAACCGAGAGCTGGTTTAGGTTTATGCTAAGAGTGCTCCTAGTGCCGTATAGGTGATTGTTTGCGTCTAGCGCGGCAGTGTTGAGGTTAATTTGACCTAGCGTAAATGATGCGATGTACTCTAAGGAATTTAAATTGCATCAATTTTAATGTAAAGAAGCCAACTACAGGGCAGAAATCAAATGTTTGGACAAAAAAACGGTAGCTACCTCATAAATTAGTCTCCCATAAAGTTTTCCCCGCCAGATTCTTCACGATGATCCTAATAAGACCCCACCACCGGTTGCAGGTAAATTAATGTCCACCAGGACCGCTATCGTAAGATCGTAAAAACTGGCTTGGCCGAGTGCGTTGGGTTCCGTCCGGAACGGAACGGGAAAAGGAAATAACTTCTCGTGACATTTTGAGCGGTCCAATTTTGGTAAAGGTGAATAAATATTTGCCCATCTATGAGGTAGGATTCGGCTCTACCCCTGCCACTAGCATGGCCCAGTAGTTAATATATCTTTTTGGCAATAAACCGAAAACACCCGCTGTGCAAAGATTGCCTTCCCGTGGTTCTGGTCGTTCCGTCGGTGTCGCATACCACCGATGGATTGTGGATGAACCCAACAGTAAATTATTTCTTTCCATTCAACCGCTGGACACTGGATGCCCTGGCAGGACCTTGCCTCCAACCCATCGTGTAATGGTTGATCTTGTGGATCAACTAGAACGAAGGACGTAAAGTATACATGCATAAAGCTTCATAGAAAGCCCCAAAGTCTACCGTTTGGGCCGTTTTAAAACCACACGGTTTGAGTTATTTTACCGAAGCTATGATGGTACCGGATGAAGAAGGCGACGGCGTGTTACATTTTTCGAATAGCGTCGTGCGACATTCTTGAAGGTTGGGTCGATGAAAAACTGAACCATAATTTTATGGACCCACTTTTAACTTTACCTTCCTCTCAAAGAAGTTCTATTCAACCTTTGTGAGGCCTCCGGTATGAAGTCTATTGTAAGCATAATTTAAAAAGGCGGACTTTATTTTGATCTTCATCCTCCTGGTTCTTTCGATGCAGATTATCTTCCTACCCAATGTATCCGGGAGATAAAGTGAGAGTTTATGATGCGGTAAATAATTAAAATACATCCATCAAGCTCATTTGTCACGTTCGGCGAAGTGTATCCAGTGGTGTTATCCTTCCGGTCAGGCAAACCGGACGAACTTCTTCCGGCTGATTTCGGGAGTGTGTTGTATCAACTAGTTTTAGGCACAAGAAAAGAAGATGGGCATATAAAATGAAGGATTTAGCTGATAGAGAGATCCAGAGGCAGGAAAAATCGCTCTGGTTTCGAACGTGGTAGAATAATACATAAAAATAAGCAGTTTAAGGGTCTATAAATTTAAATCTAATCTTCCTCGCTAAATGATGATATGCTTCTACATCTACCTATCTAAAGCCTTTCAAGATTTATGTCGTGTATCAGAATTCTAGATTTTTTGAGGAATTTTAAGATTTTGTATCGACCATCAAAATCAAATATTCTTCTTCTTCTTTGCTTCAACAACCGTTGTCGGTCAAGGCCTGTCTGTACCCACTTGTGGGGTTGGCTTTCAGTGACTTATGAATTACTCCCCATAGCAGGATAGTCAGCCCTACATACGGTCCCATTCGGCGCTTGAACCCATGACGGGCATGTTGTTAAGTCGTACGAGTTGACGACTTTACCACGAGACCAGCTTAATCAAAATAAAATAGTTATTGTAATAAAAAACGCACGTGAGAGCTGTTTTATCAACAAAATGTTGTGAATAAATGTTCGAATAAAGAAAATGTTTTGAGGATGTTTGAATTTTGCACGAATTTCGAATGTTTAAATGAAAACAATTGTGTGATTGTTTTACAAACAGCACCATCGTGCAAGAATTTGAATCTAAACTTCGTTTATTTATGTTGCCCGTAAAAATGGAAGTCGTATTCCGTTTCCGCCTAATCGTTTCACCCCAGCGAACTGAAATCTTCCCGAAATAGTACCGGATCATAACTTTACATCGCCGGCATTTGTCTCCAAACCCTGCCAACAGTTCAGGTTCCACTTGCACCAAAAGCAATGCTTCTACTTGCCAACGCGTGGCTCCGTACTATTGCAATCCTTCTCCTAGAGCAAGAAAGCATGCCTTTGGCCAAACGATGCACGTGTGTTTGCTATAAGCAAGTAGTAGCAAAGATCGCACCGTAACAGTATTTTGGAAACCGTCTTGAAACACGGTCGACGGGCGACAATGTAATTTATGGAAAACTAACGCTATAATTCAGCAAGCAAATACAAACTTTATTGAAATAGGACAAGAATTTCATGCTCGCTCTCCCTTCTGTTGCCTTGGTAGTTGTCCGTGGGTAGGGCATTCGTAGCTGTTTTCGACTCGCTGTTACCGTTTATACGAGGCCTCCTTGCTCACCTTGCAGCCATAACCTCGAACAAGTAAGCATCCGGCGCGAATGCGTGCTGTACTTTTGAAGTGTGTTTCATTTCCTTGCAGGGCGAAAACTTTTACTGCACTGGGTACGTGAAAGAATCTGATGCACCAGAGCTCGCCTGCAAGGTGGAAACTGTGTCAAAAAGCGGAAAAATATATATATTTCAAATCAAGCAGCAAAAAAAGGACACATCCCTCACGGGATCCACGGGTAGTCTTTTTTAGCTTTTCGGCTTTTTTTCGGCCTTTTTTGACTGTGCGCTTGTCGAGGTCTTAGTCACTTGTTCGTGTGAGTGTATGTGTATGTTGTGAAACTCCCCAATTTAGCCGGTTAAACGTACTTTCACCCGGATGATGCTTTTCGGTGCAGCTGAGCAAACACTCAAAGGCACGGGTATGGCTCAAAGTCAACCTTCTGGCACACTGGTTTGCTTGTAGCTGAGTTCATGTTGCGAATTTCATTCGGTAACAGCGCTTGAAAGAAAAAAAAGCTCGCATCTGGATCTTTTCAACCGTTCTAATTTGGCGGCAGAGTCTAAAAGAACACTTTAACAGACCCATCACGCCTATATATGTATATGGTGCAATGGCCACGCAAACGTACCGAGCAAAGCGAACAAAGGCGGTAGAGAAAAAAAAATACAAGTTTTGTGTATTTATCTTCGTTGCATTGCAACACAGACATTGCAGCTTTCGTTTGCAGAAGGATGCGCCCAGGCTGAGAAGACACCTTCTGAACAAACAGCAGAATGAGCTTACGTATCTTGGGTGTATGCTTGCAGTGTGGGTTTATTAGAGGTTCATATTAAAAGGTGAGGACGATATCATCACCACCGCCAAGGGTATTATTATTTGCCGTAAGTGTGAGTGCTTTGTTTGTATGAGTTAAGCAGCGGTCTGTCTGCTCAAGGATCATCGACAAAAGTAGAGCCTAATAGTACGGCGAGCTTTTTGCATAACAACGCAACGTAATGAATCTTAACATATTTGTTTCTTTTTCAATTTCTAGTATCAAAACTGGAGCAATTAACATTGTGTATGCTAAGGCACTACTACTTTGTTGAATTTATACACTTACTAATGGCTCAATTTAAATCTTACTAGACTTATTTTAGTGTAACAGATTTTTTTTTATTTTGTGTTAGCAATTTTTGGTTGCTTTTAAACTGCCGATAGTCTGCAGAATTATTGAAGCGGACGAGCACTATCCAAGTCTGATTTGAATAGGTAAATTATATAATTTTGAGCTCAATGATGCATTCCCGCAATGCAAGTGTTCTCATGTCACTTAAAGATATTTCTTTTAGTTAGCTCATGCCATGATTATTTTCACCGCATATTCTAATTAATGGAATATTGAACGCTCGTGCGGCAGTAATTTATTAAAGCTAATTGATGCCATTATTGAAATTGTTTAAAATCACGTTATTATTCTTTTTCTGATTTCAACATAGAACTAAAATAAACCAAACAAAGGTTGAGTTTTTTTCCTCTCAGAATTAGACGTGGTCATTTTTCTTCGTTAAACTAACTTTACTGACCCCTTTCATCTTTCATTTAACCCGTGAAGAATTACTGCAACCTTTCGCTGCGAAGCTAAATTAATCCCGTACCAACCGTCCACCATTTCTGACGGATCATTTATTTTAAATGAAAAATGATTGTCCAACGAGTATGTTGTATTATTTATTAGCATCAACGGCAAAAGGGTACCCTTACTGTAGTAGCTGGCAAGGCAGGAAACCTTACTAGACGGGCACCACATGTCCATCCATCTTCGGTAGCATGGTACCATTTCACCGTTACCAGCGCTGTCCGCCGCACTGGAAACTCACTGTTTTATGCACTGTGTGCACTGAAACTTCCAAACCTTCTGCCTCTGGTCCTATTGCTTTGGGTGGTTGCTGATGGGAAGATAATACCCATCAGCTGCGATAACAGATTCATGGCGATGTTTGCTGGTAGTTATGTACCTGTAATGTTGTGCGGAGCGGAGGGCAGAAGAATAGCGGAAGCCACAAACGAAATTGTCTGTGACAATACGCATCTATCGAGAGGTTAGGTAATGGGGTACCCATGCTAGATGAAACGACCACCAGATGAGTATAAACACCATCGCAACCGACCGCACGTAAATACGATTGCGAACCCACCAAGTTTTCCCATCGGTGCGACACCGTATACGTGCCCACGATTGCTACCACAGTCAGCCACACCTCTAACTAATAAACCACAATCTCTCCCCCGTCAAGTAGCATAGGTTCCCCGACAAGCGGATGGGTGGGAAAACCGCCGACTGCTGGCTTTTGCGTGATCGATGTACTGATACAATTTTCCTCTCCATCTACCGCCGTGCTTGCTGCTGTGGCGCGCGCGCGTTCCAATTACAGATATCACCAGCGGTGGCATCCAGCCTCATCAGCCCTACGATGGATATAAATCATTCCTCGATACCAGCACGGCCCATCTGCGCACGTACGTGGCGTCCGGTTCGGTTGCGTCCGGGTCCTCCAGCCAGTTCGGTGGCGTGCATCACGCCCAACAGCAGACACCGGGGCAGACCTCGCAAAGCAAATGGGAGGAACCATACTTTGACGACACAACGCCGAGGAATGTGACTGGACTCGTTGGCAAATCCGCTTATCTGAGCTGCCGGGTGAAGAACCTGGGCAACAAAACGGTAAGATGCAACTCACTGTCAACTCAGCATGCGCTTTGCGTCCCTGCGCTTAGGTGCATTCCGTTCATCAAACATATGTTGTATGGATTTTGCACCACTCCAAAAAACCAGATCCATATGCAATGTTATCACATAAATGCAGCCTACGAGAAGGCACTGCTGTACCCTAGAAGCCAACCACGAAAGAGTCGAAAGGGACACGTTGACAGCAAGGATTAGATTGTCATTCACTTGCCCTCAGGCTTTGGGTCTGGAAGTGCCCCAGAAATGCAATGCTTTAACGGTTTACTAAGTTAACCAGACGTTTGTAGGTGTGGGTTGCGTGAATTATGATTTAATCACATTGCCATACTGATTTAACAATACTATCGTATATTTGGGAGCTACTTGGCGGTCTTTTCTACAGCCACGTAGGCTCCTACAAATGCAGATTTGATCGTATTTGATTCCCAACATAAATTTTTACATGTAGCTAGTCAGTCCTTACTGTTCTCAGATAGGGTACAAAAGCATAATTAGCTTATACAGCCAAACGCCTGAAGATCTCGTAAAAGAAAGAGAGACGGATTAACAAGAGTATCGGTTAACTTAATAAATGCTTTTGTAAAAGATATTCTTACGGCTTTTGAACATTTCATTCAACTTCAGCGGCGAATAAATGAAATAATTTAAATATTGCTTTCATTTTTTTAAATTATTTGTTACATATTAGAATGAAACTACAAAATGTTATCAAAAATGTTTAAAGCAAATTTTAGACGAGGTTAAGAATTTAGTCGTGAATTGTTGATTAAATCATGTGTTGATCAATTAATTACCAAGCTAGAATTTTCTATACATTTTTTGTTTTGTTTTATACAACACACAATTCTTTGGCTTTCGCCATTCATTTATTTAAGTTGTGGGAAACATTTAACTTATCACCACATTTGCTACCTTTCGTAATTTTCCCTCGCTCGACTTGTTATTTCACTGTGAATAATGAGCTTGTTTCTGACGTCGGAGCCATCCATAATTATTTAAATTATCCAACATCAAACAACTTGTGTGCGATGCACGTGTGTACAACATTTTGTTTCGATGACTCGCCAAAAAAGCCAAAATTTATGCAAACCTTCACCAGCAAGCGCACAAGCCACCGCTTGGTACACGTTGCCGTTCCGGGCACGCCAAAGGGGTTTTCTACGATTCGATTAAATTTTCGCACCACATCAAGAATACAAACGTATCGCGAAACAGTGGCGGCGTGGCCCGTAGCGCGTATGATGAGTGCCGATCGCGGAAGCTGGTACCGACCTCGGGAAAATAAACATTCATTAACGGAAAGACAAATTAATTTGCTTGTGCTGGTCGTTTTTTGTTTTACGGCGAAGGATGCTTGCCAACAAACGATTTTGGAATACAAGGGGAAGAAAAAAAGTATACCCAACAATTGCTGACTTTTGGGCTTCATTAATTGCAAACATCATCTCGGAATAGGGTTCTCGTCTTTTTACCTTTTGGCGAAGGAGCGTACAAACACGACGCAATGATCAAAGGTGCCCCCGTAAAAAAGAGCCTTTTGCGTACAGCAGTCTGGAAGGCAAATGGTTGCAGCAGTTCGTAAATTTTCATTCGATGGCCATAATTAACAGGTCGCCCGCACCCGTCGATTACAAAAGCAGAAAGAGTTATGGTCCGACGGGTGGATCGTTTGGTTTTAAGTACTTTTCGTCCTCTTTCTCGCTACATTTACGAGGCTTCGGTACCGGTATAATCGAGCAGCCGCTTGGAACTTATTTTATTTTCTGATGTATTGCCAAACGCCGGAATGTCGTTAGGCTTATCATTTTTAAGAAGTTGCTGAAAGGGATGCCCAGTTGAAACGATCAAAACAACTAAAGGGACCGGTTCTTAATTGCTGCTTGCTAGCAGGCTTTTTGAGACACACGATCGATGCAAAAGCTGTTCTTTCTACCGGCTGGTAGAAAGCCATGAAAATTATCTTATTTGGCGAAACAATATTTATGGCTTCAAAACTCTGCTCTTGTGGCAGTGTCCAAGCTAGGTAAAAGAAGAAACACTAAACAAATACGTATGATTTTATTATGTTGATGGCAAAATTTAATTTAAATTTAATTTAAATTTAAACTGTCATAAAAATCTATTCGACCTACATTCCATTTGTTCCGAAAGCAACTGCACCCTCAAAAAACTTAAACTTAATGCGGTAGTTGAGGCAGATATGCCACAAAATTAGTCACTTTAATCGGTTTTTTTGTTTGGGGATTATGACCAAAGTTGCGTCATCAATAGTTTTCTCTCATCCTGCCGCCATCGCAATGTTTTATAGGTCATCTCTATAAATTAATCTAATAATCGACATACACATACGTGCTACTCGTACGACTTAACAACATGGCGGTCATGGGTTCAAGCCTCATCTGGACCGTCCCCCCGTAACATCCTGAATGGCTATCCTGCTAAGGATAATCAATAATTCACTGAAAGCCAAGCCCAATAGTGGCAGACCTTGACCGACAACGGTTGTTGAGCCAAAGAACTGTGCAAATGACATTTTGCTTTACTCTTTCATTTGCGACACCAGTGTCATGTTCCGTAGGGTTTTTTTTTATTTATTTATTTTTTGTTGAGAAAAACAACTCATGGCGGTTTTATTCTCTCCTTCTCTTTAAACTAACTCTTTCTCTCTAAACTCAATTTTAAAAAATCAACACCTGTCTCTTTGGCCGAGAATGAATTTCACTTTCAAGGTATAGTAGGATAACAATATTTTAAGTTTTTTAATAAAAAATAATACTTCGAGCAACAAAAAATCACGTTCAAAGACTCTTTAACAAGCTCAACAATGTTCTTGCTCCATAAAACGCTTAATCCATGTGTTTATCTATAGAGATTCTTAATTCAGAAGTAGAAAAAAAAAACTCAAATTTCAAAAGCTTTTCTTTAATCTTTAGAAAAGAAAAAGAAAAGCCAAACCTTGAAAAGAAAAGTTATCCTGCACCATTCACCATGGTTAATGTTGAACGTTTCTTGTGAAAACGCTTAACTGGAGCAACGTCCTCCGCACGCAAAAACAACGCGTGTCCAGCGACTGGCAGATGTTACCTTAAAAACTTCTCAAGATGAATGGCGACTTTTAGCGTTACCGTTCTACGACGCGACTACTTTGCAAATTCACCCTACAAAAAGGTCGATAGTCTCGTGTTTCCAAAGTCTTTGCCTTCGAGATTATTTGAGAGGCAGGAAATTTAGTATTCATTGCAAATCGACGTTGGCAGGCGACGTGAAAGTAGACCCTTTCCGTGAGCTGAAAAGGAGAACAAGATCACCCATCAAAAAAGGCTACTTGAGGATGGAAGGCTTTGCGGATGAAAGCCATTGAGAAATTATTAAGCACATTAAATCTTCCCAGAGCAAAGTTCCGTTTTCAATCGGAGTGGGAAGTCAAAACAAAAAAAGGTCATCCCAGCTGTCATAGATTTCAGAGTGCCTCAGGAACGAAAACCCCATCATTTCTCTCCAGCGGCAGTTCTCTATTTCTCGTTTTGAATAATCAAATTAAATATTTACTCTTCACGAACAATTTCTCATTTCATGCTACTCCAAAACACCCCGGTGGGTGACATTCCATCACTGCTGTGGCTCCGAAATGGGATATCTTTCGGATGGATCCGATGACTCATGGTTACCGGTTGGGATGGGCAGGTTTCGTGGATAAGGCACCGGGACATTCACATACTCACCGTCGGCAGCTACACGTACACATCCGACCAGCGATTCCAGGCGACGCATCACAAAGACGTCGACGACTGGACGCTGCAGATAAAGTGGGCCCAAAAAAGGGACGCCGGAATCTATGAATGCCAGATTTCTACCCAGCCAGTGCGCAGCTACTTTGTCACGCTCAGTGTTGTAGGTAAGTGGACCCTGACAAAAAATTTGATGTTTTTTTCGACAAATTTCGATAAACACGGCAAAGGATGGTGGAATCAGGTTGACACCAAGCATCAAAGCCATTATTTTTTTATGTCAGCAGGACAAGGCTAATATAGTACTTATATAACATTACACGAACTCAATAAGGAAATAATCAGCCGTACCGGCGAACTCGTTCGTTCCTGGGAACGTTCGCCGCGACGCTCATTTTCACTCATTTCATAGCCCTCTAGATCAAAAATTAGAAAAACGTTTAGATTTTGTACTGGTCAACCTAGTGGTACAACCCTGTCCACTCATGAGCGACGAATGTTTCTCGTCGAACGAGTTCACCGGTATGGCTGAATAATTGAATAATTCTCATCTTTTCTAAAATAAATACACATAAAAATAGTAGTAATTAAAATGTATGTACATCGGGTCAGATAGCATGTAAATGATAATTTAACTATACATAAGTTTTTTTTATGTGCTTCAATCTTTGAATAATATTTTTAAACATTTTAAACACATACATTTATTCAGGAATATATTCGCTTACGAAAGGCAACACAAATCAATTCTAGCAAAACTTGATCTACATTATGAAAAAAAAAACATATTGCCATTCTTTTGTTGAGTGTTTTCCCCTCGGTACAGCAGTATGAGAACAATTTTGATATAACATGTGTTTACTTATTATTACCCGCTTGGAAAATGGAAAGCCTGATGATAGCCTTCACTAAACATTTAATCAGACAAACTAAACGTCCTCATCCACGTTTTCGAGCTATATCGATGTAGTGCAAGACGATTGATTACGAACCCTCGCGGGAGCCGTTTCTCTAACGAGAACAGGCCTTCGATGTCGAACCCCGTACGGTGTAATCGCGCAATCCGTCTTCGTTAGTGGCGCGGCCTTGATTTGCATTTAGAGCTTTGCCACGAATCCAGCCCTTTGCTGTAGCACCTGGCAGCATACCCCGGATGTGTTGTAATTATGTCAATCAACCCGTTTCGCATACATATAATCAAATATCATGTACGGATGAGTTAACCGGATCGGAATTGATTTGAATTCCATTAGAGTGTTCCATCGACCGGAATGGATGCGAAACGCGATATCTCTTTAGCGTGCAGGATAAGCCTTCACTAACATTTCCGCATTGTGCCACCAACGCCGCAAGCTTGCAACATTCAATAATCTCTCCCGGGGATGTACTGGAGATATTTTTCCCTAACCCCAAAGCCATGATCAACAACCATGGTCGCGTAGGAACTAAAACTCATCTGACAATTAGTGAGTGCAAAGCGTACGGGATTTGGTACGGAGTGGGTTAATTATTTACATTTGTCACATTTTGTCATAGCCAATCATTCTCGGGGGAGAGAAATTTAATCCAAAAGTATTGATTTTCGTGCCAGCTCTAGGGGGGTTTAGGAAGATCGCTAAAAACCATCCTGTCAGTAATAGGCTGATAGGTTAATTAATATCCACCAAAGATGCATAATCAAACATGCAAATGGATTAATATTGTTTTCGATTTTTGCTCTCATGGTTTTGCAACATGATTTGTTTCTCGATTGTATGCATAATCCGTGGTATAATTGAACATGTCGTATGTTATGAGTATTTATAAGAGTATTTTAGACACAATTCATACAATGGCTATGTTTGATTAACAATTTTAGTAAAACGTATGGGACCATTCTACCAGGCGAGAAACACAATCATGTTAAAATTTCGTTTCGTTTTCGTGAACACTCTTCATTCTGAATTTGTGTGAATATGTAGACAATTTCAAAATCTAGTGTATATCGATCCCGTAGGTTCTAATTCTAAGTATTCTAAGCATTCTAAGTATAATGCGTCCGGTAATGATTTTGCAAAGGTAAAACAAATATTTTATTAATTTGAATGTGTTAGGAAAATCTGATTCAGATTCATGAATCTGAATTAATATTTGAAATGATTCAATGAATCTGCGTCTTGATTGGTAAGATTCATTAATCTCAAAGATTCATGAATCTCAACGTTTCATGAATATCAAAAGATTCACAAATCATAAATCTTCAAAGATTCGATGGATTTTGAGCTTCTTATTATTCTTCTTATTGACGTAACAACCTACGTGGTCATGCCAGCTTATACAAGCTTTCGAGACTTCTTGGCTAGTACCACGCAGCCGGATAATTTGTTTTGCTACGGGAAGACGGTTTATGCGTGGTTTTGAACCCACGACGGGCATGTTGTCAGGTGGGATCACGCAAACTCAACATTTTTAAAATCATACATACCTAAAGAATCATGAACCCCTGTATACATATGAATTTTAATGGACTCATCAATCTTTCGATATTCATGAATCCTTGTATCTTTTGGGATTCATGAATCCTTGAACATTCATGATTTTTTTAAGATTCATAAATCCTTTGATATTATGAATCTTTTAGGATTCACGAATTGAGATTCGAGATTCGTTTTACTTATCACTGAAGATTCATTTAAATGAATCTCAACGAAAGATGCATGAAACTCAACACTATTCAGAACAATTCAATAGCTCTTTTAGTTTACTTTGAGCGCCAGTTTGCAACATTACGTTATACCAGATTGGATTTCCTAAATTTGAAGCAATCGTGTCATGATGGCAAATCTTAACATTACGTATTCAACACGCAACATTCCTCAAAGAGTTTGCTTAGATGGCTGCATTGGATTGTTTTGAAATTTGCCAGAGCTCATCTAGAAATTATATTCGTAGCTCATAATTATAGGTCTTGATATTATATGTCCCATATTTCCAAAATGTGTTACTCCATTCCCAAAAATAACTCTTCCTTCCTAAATACTTTTACTAGTTAATGTTCAGAACATAAATAACGCATCTTAGCTATCAAGGGCATATTGACTAAATCTATTCGAATCAAATTGTTTCCATATTATGTTTTATCTGACAAAAACCGTACTTGTGATTTTCAAATGTAAAATGTTTCAATTTAGGTAAATCATTCTGGAATCGAAATAAAATAACTACAAAACAAAAATATTGGATTCCAACATCCACCGAAATATCAAAATATATTCTTCGATGACAAGATGAAGTTGTGTCTTTAAATCTTTTTATCTTTAATTTTTGTTACTTTTCAGTTGCGTTTTCAACTGTCTTTGAGATATTTAACTAGCTCAATGGGCAAGTAGTTTTATTCATGAATGTTATTCCATATTATTGTAACAATGCTCTTCAAACTTAATTTATGTGCTTTTTTAAACGTCTATGCAAAAGTATGACTTTTTTGTTATAGATTCTGCTAAATATTACATTCATGTTGATTGTGAAATATTCTTGAATATTAAACTTCCTCAGCCTAAAGCGAACCGGCCATCACTTGGATCCAGTAAGATAATAAATGTTTTTCCGGAAGCAAGTTCTTCAAGTGATTCTATCGCTGCATAACAAAGAACACGCTGCTTTTACAGAATCACTATTCAAACTTATTCACCGCATTCCGTATAGCGCAGCTTCTTTCAATAGATTTCCGGCTGCCAACTTATGGAGGCTCGTAGAAAAACACTTACCTATCCAACACGATGCCGTTCAGCATCGTCCGAAATAAATCGTTCAATCGTTGGGCATTGTCCCGCTGGAGCATCCTTGTACGATGAGCGTCAAGAATGGCGCAAATAAGCGCCCGGAAGGTGTAGGGTAATTGTCGCACAAACGGCAGAGAAATACGCCGGAAAAAGGAAGTCACTCCGTCTCTCGAAAACTTTCCTCTGTCGCTGCTAAACGAAAGCATCCAAACCGACCGGTGTGCCACGTTATTTATGCACCGAAGCATTCTTTAATTGGGGCGTCAGTTTTGCTTTTCATGCCCATGAAGCGCGTAGAGGCTTTTCGGGCGGCTTTTAATGAGAAAACTCCTGCATCCGGCGATCTAGCCATATCGTGTACTTAGTGTAGCAAGGAAACAGAGCGACTCTAATGTACACCACACATTGAGGTCGTAGATCCGAGGAAAGAGGGAAGATGTCTGTTTTTTTTTTCTTCATACGGGACTGGCGAAAAGTCTCATCAATCCCAATCCCACAAGAACCACAATTCAAGCGAAAAGTTTCCCTACAGTACGGCTTCGACGTGCGATCTATCTTGTGCCCCGAAAGGCGTACTTCCTTATTATTATCTGCCGTCGGTTCTGTAGGTGTGCAACGTACGAACCATACCCAACCGGAAGCACACTCGCATACGCACTTCCTGCGTGTGCGGGGTTCATTGGAGCGCACGTACCGGGTGGTGCTAATTATCGAAGGACTAGATTCTTGCCACGGCGTACCGTTTGAAGGATTCGGTTTTTGTGGTGTGTGAAAACTTTCGCTCGCTCAAATTGTACGGAGGCAACATAATGAGCATCAAAGTTGCGTTACTCTCACTTGTTTGTTGTACCATGACATCCGGCCATGCCACCGAGAAAATTCTTGGCTTTCGGATAACCAAAAATGTCTCCCTCAATTTTGCCCTGTGTATGTGCTGGTGTAAAGAATTCGATGTGATGTGACTAAAAATATTCGAATGTTTAAGAGCAAAACAATGTTGACGCGTGGTTTGTGTGATGGCTGACGAGTTTAATTGATGCGAAGAACCGCCAGCTGGCATAATATTAGCGCCTTTTATCGGAACCGGAAAGTGAGACACACGTGTAGCCAGCATTCATTCCCGTTTTTTCTCAGAATCATTCATTAAATCAACAGCTATCAAAAAGCGCACAATAAGGCAGATAAAAAATATTCAACCATTCCGCACACCTACAGAGATATGTCAAAGTAATTAATCCGCAATATCATTCCACATGCTTATCATTCGCACCACCCCCAACACCAAGGGGGGTTTGTGTGTGTGTGTGTTTTGATGGGATTAAACTGCACCGGATGGGTAAACAAATTTGAAAACCCGCTTTAACGTCGTGTGTAATTTCTTAATCATTCTAATGACTTGATTGCCTCGGTGCAAGCATGTAGCTAACGAGCGTGTTTAGATGGGTGAAAAGTGGAAAGTAATAACGTTACTTTTAATCACATTTCCGGGCCAATCCCCATTATAGCAGGTAAGGAGAAATAGGTACCATAAAATTAACCATTGCGCTGCAAAGCATCACTTGAACAACACCAAAACTGGTTACGAATTATATACACTTCGGATATATTCAACAGTTGGCTTATTTATTAGCATTATTTATTAAACAAAAACAACATTGGTAGTTACTGAATATCTGGGCCTGAACCTACCTGCTCTCAGAAAATAATGCAAAGTAAAAGCCAAACAATAATCAATTGATGAAACAACACCCTAGATCCTATTTACTGCAATCTTTTCATTTGCAATTCCATACAATGCTGCACAACATAATTCCTACACAAGAAAAATGAACCATCTTTGAATATGCATATCAATTGACACGTACACTTACCTAACTCTCTGGGCACTCTCAAGTATTTAGTGAAAAAGTTTATACCGAGCTGAACTTACGCAAAAATGAAAAACTTTTATCTGACCGGATTCTAACGTGTTCCCTCGCTGTGCACATTGCACGAACACTTGGGCAAAAAACCACCATGTTCGGTTCGGTTTCGGTCTGGTGGTCAGGGATCGGTCTACATCGAAATGAATCGTCCGTACAGTCCCGGATCGCTGCAAACTCAATCTCATTAAAAACTTTCCTTTCACTAACCGCCCACCGTCGAGCCGACGCAAGAACGCTCCATTTCCTCCGGTTCATCCTGGTCGTCGTTTGTGATGAAGCATTTATTCTAATTTTTCCGTTCATTTTTCTCACCGCACGTTCTTCTGCCTGCCATCGTTTCTATTTGCGTTTCTTGGGTTCGTGTTCCAGTAAACTCGTCGCTTTTATCGCGATTCTCTGCGGAATGCAACGAGCGTGATCTTTAGTTCATTTTTTGACACATTTGCACCACAAAAGGTTCGCCCGCTCTCGTTAGGTTTCAATTTCGTCGGGAGAATTGAAATAATATGTAAATGTACCACGGTGGGTTGGGTAATGAACATACAACGATTTAAAAATGATGCCCGAATGGTACCGGCTAGGAAGCCAAAAAAAAACCTCCAGTTAATTGATGTAACAAAGTTTTACATTTGTCAAGGGAGCTGTCCATTTTGTGGATACGGCGATTGCACACAACTTTGTAAAAGTTGTTTCGCCAATTTGACTCCCAAGTTAATTTAAATTTTTATTTCTCTGTGAAACTTTATTGAGATATATATGTGGTACTAACAACCATCTGTAGCTTCTTCCAAGAAACAGTATTTTGTTAGCTAAACACATGAAATAAAAAAAGCTTAGCACTACTTTTGATTGGATATACTGCTCGACATAGTATAACCGTTACTCGTTTGATGGAGCAAACACTAATTTTTATTTCCATTTTTCTATCGAATGGTAACGAAATACAGTCTGCTCCCGAGATACGCGGTTAATGCGGTTAACTGAATATCACGTTTTTCAGTCCAAATACTTGCGCCAAATGGGTATTTTTACTAAATATACCACTTTTAATAATAATTTCATGATTCATAGTCATAGTACCTAATATTTTTTTAATACGTTTCGTGCATGAGATGTAAAATAGATCAACTATAAAAGGGAGGTTTTATGATACTTTTTATCAAAGTCTTTAAAGGATACAGGTCAATGCATGCCTCAGGAATTGACAAAATGAAAGAAAGTTAAAAATGATTATGATTGATGATATTTCAAGTGTAATAATAAGTATCATACACCAACAAAACACGCAAAAACCTTTGATGTTCGGAATAATCTAGCGCAACGAATACAGTTAATTTTTACCATAAACCTGTGTGTTTGTTAAGAATTTTTGCTGAGAGAACATATTTGAACATATTCTTGACTAAATTAAATTAAAAAGGATGAAATAAGCACCAAATGTAGTAAACTTAGTTGCAAAATTAACACCTCACTCACTTTTAGCTTGCGTGTGGAAATGAGCGAGGCAACTGACAGATCCAATATCTTTGTATAAGTGCAAAAAGGAACAATGTATCCTACATAGACTTTGATTGTTCCACTGAGCGGCTGATTTTCTAGAAACAGAAAACGTCCGAAATTTAGAAAAATGCTTACCTCCAAGTCCGGGTTTCTTGAGAACCTTTTAACCTTTGACTTGAGTTTGATCTAACATTTTTAATTATATATGAATTAACTCATATAAAATTATGCATATCATTCTGTCCCCAACCACGAAGCGAATCAGACGTGATCGATACGCGCTCCAAGTGGATGGATTTTTTGCCGTACAACAAGCCACTGACCTCGACCATACGCACTGCAAAGGAATACGTGCGAGAACGATCGGAAAGCGATCTGTGCTTAGTGTATAGTGCGTACAGTGTGTAGTGCGTAGAGTTGTGTGCAGCGCGTGTATACGCGCTGCGTGTGTACTGTAGTGTAGGTTTGTGAGTGTAGAGCGCATTCGTCGGACAGGTGCGTAGCGCTCGTTCGTCGTGTACTCTCGCTCTCGTGTGTCTACTTGTGGTAAGTGATCCTCTCTTGTTTACCTATCCTTTCTCGTCACACAGTTGGGTTTCTTTCTCTCGCTCCGACTCTCTCATGGAGGCGGAGCCGATGGATGAATCGGAGGAGGGCTTTACTACAGTGAAGCGAAAAAGTTCTGATCCAGGACAGAATGCGAAAAAAAGGCTAGTAACGAGCCCTTACCTTCAACGTCCCGTGATCAATTCATGGGTCAATCGTTGAAAGGGAATCCCAGATTCCGAGCGTATCCCGCATCTTATAACGGGATACATGATGTATTTTTCATGCCGAAAAATAAACAGCTCGATGTAAGAGCAATTACGGCATCAGTTTATAAAAAATATCCAGGTGTCTTAAGGCCGGGCTACATTGATCGTACTCCGTAGTGTAATTTCGATTTTCACTAGCGCATCTGGCGGCGGCTGGTGGAAGTTTTTTTTGGTCATCAAGGGAATGGTCGTGCCGGATCTCAAATTTAAGTTTTTTTTTTCACCGTTTTTTGATGCGAAAATGGCTGAAATACGTGAACAACATATTCATCTATCAGCTTCATTCATCTAGCTTTTCCAGTCCAGTTAAAGTAAAAAACAAGGAAAAATAACTTATTTTCTGAAGCGACTTCAAGTTGTTTGGCAAAATGCTTCGGTCAGCTGCCGCCAGATGCGCTAGTGAAAATCAAAATTACGCTTGCGAGTACGATCAATGTAGCCCGGCCTTTAGACATTATTCGCCCGCGTCCAAACAAGCTGCGGGTCACCGCAAAAGACCGGATGCAAGCCAATGCTATTGCGGCCGATCCGTCCTATACGGAGGATTACCGGGTATATATTCCCGGTGGATTGGTGGAAGTCGTCGGTGTCATTGATGACTTAGATTACCCCTTAGAGGACATCCTAAAGTACGGACAAGGGGCTTTTCTACACCAATCCTCCCCTCGGGTAAAGGTCCTTGAAGTTAAAAAACTTTACGCTTCAAGTGCGGTCGATGGAAAGAAGGTGTTCCGTGAGACTTCCTCACTCCGGATCACCTTCGAGGGTACAGTCCTGCCAAACACGCTGTACATTGAAGGACTCAGAGTGCCCATCCGTCGACCATTTGTGCAAAAATAGCATGCTGCACAAAATGTAGCCAGATTGGACATTCAGAGCCTTACTGCACAAACTCCGTGAAGTGTGGCAAATGCAAGGGATCGCATTCAACATCCGAATGCAAGGCCGAAACCCAGAAATGCATTCATTGCAAGCAGGAATGGCACGAAATGTCGTTGTGTTCTGTTTACCGGAAAAAACAATCGGAACACAAACGGGCCGTCTTGCAGAATACAAGAGGATCGTACGCCGATGTTTTGAAGTCCACCTCAAATGTGAATCCGTTCGATAACCTTTCTCTATTGGAGGGTAATGAACCGTTGCCCAATCTGGCACCATTAAATGGAGTTAAAAGATTGTATACAACACGGGTACCAAACAAAAGGACGATAAAAAAAATTGTCAAAGCTTCACCCAAAAAGGCACCTCGACGTCACGACAACGCGACCCCACGCCAACCCCAGGGCTCCAAACCCCCCCGTGACGCTCGCACCCATCCACGTTCCCGTAACCCTTCCAATCCCAGCAATCTGGCGTTCCCTAGCGAACTCAGATCTTTCTCCAGGCCATCCCTCCCAAGCCTGACAGAGATTTTACACTCTCTCCTTGACTCCCTCCACCTCCCGGAACCCCTTCCCGGATTGATTCCCCTGGCATTTCCTTTCCTAAGAGGAATGGTCAAGCAGTGGTTATCAAAATGGCCTTGTCTTAGTATGATGGTCCGATTGGATGATTAATTTCTCCAATGGCCACTATACTACAGTGGAACTACAGAAGTTTTTTGGAAAAAAAATAGATTCTTTTAAGGTATTACTAGGGCAATATAATTGTAATGCATTTGCCCTAAGTGAAACTTGGCTCTCACCCGATAAAAATATTACCTTCCCTAATATATAAAGGGATATAATATTATTCGTCAAGATCGACATGATCCAACTAGCGATAGGCGTGGTGGGGGAGTGTTAATTGGTATTCGTAGCAGTCACAGCTTCAGCAGAATACCCCTCCCCACACCCGAGGTAATCGAATACGTCGCGATCCAGGCAAAGCTAGGAGATCTTAACGTTTCTATTGCCTCAATTTATATCCCACCGGGAGCCAATCTGGATCCAAAGAAGATCAACAAGGATCTTGAGACAGTAGTAACGGTACTACCAAAACCATTTTTCATCCTGGGCGACTTTAACGCCCATGGATCAGATTGGGGTTGCACGCATGACGATAATCGTGCACCAATCATTAGGGATATTTGCGACACACACAGTTTGACAATTCTAAACTCTGGTGAAGCAACTAGGGTGCCCTCACCTATGGCACGACCCAGCGCAATAGACCTTTCTCTTTGTTCGTCGTCTTTAGGGCTGGATTCTATGTGGAAGGTAATCCAAGACCCGCTTGGTAGCGACCATCTGCCAATAAAGATCTCGATTATCAAGAGGAGTCGCACAGTCGATCAAGTCCCCGCTAATTGTGACTTAACGAGGAACATCGACTGGACGAAATACGGCGACCAAATAACCGCTTTGCTAATCCGCGTAGAATCCAGTTTCTCCGTAAATGAGGAGTATGCAAATCTCGTTATGGCGATAAACGAGTGCGCCCTCGGTGCCCAAACGAGGCCGCCCCCCCAGGCAAGGATTTTTAAAAGACCACCCACTCCTTGGTGGGACGCGGATTGTAAAGCGGCATTCTCAGCGAAGCGGAAGGCTTTTGCCAGGTATAGAGACACCGGTTCCATGGATCTATACGTTCATTATAGAGGCCTGGAGCGTAGGTGCAAAAACTTGCTTAAAGCAAAAAAAGGTCATACTGGCCGAGGTATGTCAAAAACCTCAAGCCTTCCACTTCGCTAACGGAGCTTCAGAGCATGGCGAAAAGGATGCGCAACAGCAAAGCAACAAACGAGAGCGAAAGGGTTTCTGGGGCATGGCTAGAGCCATTTGCACAAAAAGTCTGCCCTGATTTCGCTCAAGCACCACCATATCAACAGAGTGCTCATGGGAGTGATCCGCAAATGGATTCACCGTTCTCAATGGTTGAGCTATCGCTTGCTCTGTACTCCAGAAATAATTCGTCTCCAGGACTGGATCAGATTCGGAACAAATTGCTCCATAATCTGCCAGATCTGGCGAGGAAACGGCTGTTGAGATTATTCAACATTATGTTGGAGCTTAACACCGTCCCGTTGGAGTGGAGAGAAGTGAAAGTAGTCACCCTTTTGAAACCTGGTAAACCGGCATCAGAATATAACTCATATCGACCGATAGCAATGTTATCTTGTCTGCGAAAATTATTTGAGAAAATGATTCTTTTTAGACTGGACAATTGGCTTGAATCCAAAGGCCTCTTGTCAAGTACCCAATTTGGCTTTCGCAAAGGCAAGGGTACCAACGATTGCTTGGCGCTGCTTGTGTCCGAAATCGAGATGGCTCATTCTCGTAAAGAAATGATGGCATCTGCATTTCTTGACATCAAGGGGGCTTTTGACTCAGTATCAGTCAATGTTCTGTGTCAAAAGTTAGAATCTGCGGGCTTAACCCCAAGACTGAATAACGTCTTATTCAACCTCCTTTCGGAAAAGGCAATGAATTTCGACAATGGCTTCATGAAAATTCGGAGAGTCAGCTTTTATGGACTACCACAAGGGTCCTGTTTGAGCCCCTTGTTGTACAATTTTTATGTCAACGATATAGATACTTGCCTTGCACCTGGCTGTAGCCTTAGGCAATTGGCGGACGACGGTGTTGTATCAGTCGCCAGCAACAACACCGCCGACCTTCAAAGTCCTTTGCAAACCACACTC
Source organism: Anopheles coluzzii (assembly GCF_943734685.1). NCBI lineage: Eukaryota > Metazoa > Arthropoda > Insecta > Diptera > Culicidae > Anopheles > Anopheles coluzzii. The sequence continues at coordinate 60,216,863 of NC_064671.1, read as the reverse complement.
AACAATTTAGAAGTGTGGGCCACAAACCTAGGTATCGAGTTTTCTCCAGAGAAAACGGAAATGCTGATATTCTCTTTCTTTTACAACACTGAGAGTAATAGACGCTTGAATTTGGTTGACCCAAAGGTCGATATCTTTTTATATGGTAAAAAGATATCCATTGCCAGATCTTTTCGATACCTAGGGGTTTGGTTTGATAGCAAAAATGTATGGAGGACACATATTGACTATCTGGTACAGAAGTGTACAAGAAGAATCAATTTTCTCAGAACGATTACCGGACTCTGGTGGGGTGCACACCCCAAAGACGTCCTTAACCTATATAAGACTACGATACTGTCCGTCTTGGAGTATGGTTGCATATGCTTCCACTGGGCAGCCAAGTCGCATTTAATCCGACTTGAGAGGATTCAGTATCGCTGTCTTAGAATCGCGCTAGGTAGCATGAAGTCGACTCATAACATGTCACTCGAAGTGATGTCCGGAGTGATGCCGCTAAAGCTACGTTTTGAGCTACTATCGCTTCGCCTTTTCGTCCGCTCTACAGTATCAAATCCCTTGATAATCGAGAACTTTGAAACACTGCAAGAGATAGGTTCTAAATGCAAAATCATGAAGGTCTATCATGATTTTGTTTCCTTACAGGTGCACCCTAGTACTTCTCAAAGTATAACTAGTGCCAGCTTACCAGAGTCCTGCAGTTCCATTTTAAGTGTAGATACCTCATTGAAGGAGGAAATTAAAGGTATCCCCGATAACCTTCACCGGATGACAATTCCCAGCAAATTTGTGGAGTAACATGGCCATGCTAACAGTAACCATTTTTATACTGACGGATCCTCATCAGAGCAGGGCATTGGATTTGGTGTATACAACACGTGCTCCGAAGCATTCTTTAAATTACGCCAACCATGCTCAGTATATGTAGCGGAGCTCGCCGCAATCTTTTATGCCTTATTATTGATAAGTGCATGCCCAGCGGATCAATATGTAATTTTTTCAGACAGTTTAAGAGCTATTGAAGCATTAAAATCCGTAAAGGCTGTTAAGAGCCCAGACCATTTTGTGAAAGAAATTGTAAAGGTTTTAAGCTCACTGTTTGAAAAGTCGTTTCGCATATCGTTAGTATGGTTACCTGCTCATTGTGGTATACCAGGAAATGAACAGGCAGACCATTTGGCCAAAAGGGGAGCTGCAGAAGGGTCTTTCTTTGATAGGCCTATCCTTCCTCATGAGTTCTTGCAGGCCCCACAGGCGTTTTGCATGGCACGTTGGCAAAATCTGTGGGACTCGGATGAACTCGGAAGGTTTCTGTATACTATCACTCCTCGTGTAAGCTTGAAGCCTTGGTTCCATAACACCCCTGGCGATCGTGCGTTCATTCGAATGATGTCTAGACTTAGGTCTAATCATTTCGCATTGGGTGCACATCTCCAGCGTATAAGACTGGTCGACTCCAAGGTATGTGGCTGCAGGCTTGGATTCCACGACATGGATCATTTTTTGTGGTCCTGCGTGGAATACGAGTCTGCTCGACCTGCCTTGCTGGACGCGGTCGAAAGACTGGGAAAATGTACTGATATTCCGATTCGGGATATATTAGCGGCATCGGACTGGGAATTCCTGAAGGCCATATTCGATTTCTGTAAAGAGAACGGCTTAACTGTGTGACTTTCCTTAAGCAAAATGTCTGTGAACCAACCAACATTGTTGGCAACAGCAATCTTGCATCCTATGTTATTTCCTCTTGTTTGTCTATGTGTTACATGTTGTACATCGCTTGTATGTTTGTGATGGATGAATGTATGCATGAATGTAAGAATGAATGAGTGCAATTTGTATGGCTGAGTAATCGGCATTGACGGCAGACAGAAGATCCTTGCTCGAACGATGTTCTTGCAAGGATTTACTAGATAACTGGAACGATACAGACCCCCGCCATGTCACTCGGACCACTGAAGGAAAGGACTACAACGATACCCTCGCAATGTCATTTGAGCCACTAAATGGGAATATACTCGGACCGCTTCTGATGGATGGATCCGACGAAATGCCTGGAATCCACACGATACAGACCCCCACAATGCCATTTGGAACACTGAACTGGAATAGACAATCTCGAAACCCGAATGATGTAGACCTTCGCCACGCTTATAGGACCGCAAAATCATGGACTGGATTGATTAAAACCAAACCGTCCGAGTACACCCGGGATAAGGTGCCCTTCCATGGCTCAGAGAAGGAAATGTCTCCCTGCCAATATGGATTGTAGCGCCATGAATTACATTTGTATTTTCTACTCTTAAGCAATACGGCCTTTTTGGACCGTTACTCCTGAATCAAAAAAAAAATAATAATAATTATGCATATAATGAATTAGTCTTTTTCTAGTAATATTGATTGTTTTGAGGGCACAGTTACAGTTACAGCTATATATTTGTATATGCCATGTCTATCACAAAGAATAAGGGGTGTTCCCGTGGGATAGTCGTCAATCGAATGAATTAAACCTAGAATGAACCGTCTCGAAAGCCTCAGTATAGGCTGGTATGTCCGTATAGGACGTTAAGCCAAATAGAAGAAGAAGATCACAAACAATAAAGCATGAAGGAAACAGTCAATCAGCAGCATTTAATAGCTTTTTGTAACCATTTTATTTGTTGTGTAATATGCTTTTCTCAGAATGTGTATTGAATGTTGTGAAGTTTATTTACATTTTTTCCTAAGTTCCTAAGGGGTAGGTTCCTCCACCCTTCGGTCACTTGTTGGACAATGGTCGCGGATTGGCGTACACAAATGAAATAACGTTACAAGTAAGACAGAGCTACTACACTTCCTGTTGCTACACATTCACAAGCATACCGGTAAAGCGTCGTCTAATGGTATGCAAATTGTTGTACAGGAGTATTTTCTGTGAAATATGATAATCTCATAATTACCCAGCTAACCTTGTCCACTCGAAAGGGCCCAATAGTCAACTCGTGCCCCTTTTTTCTATCCTTTTTTAAGGATAAAAATTCAACTTTCTTCGCAAAGCTGAAGAAAAATATGTGCAAGAAAAATTCTGCAGACGTTTCTTCCACAGGAGTACCTTCTGTAGATTTCCTAAGCTCGATAAACGAAATGAAATGAACCCGAAGGCTTCGCTAACAGCACTGTTGGGGTAATTTCACCGGTAGCTATGTCCCCAAAACGCTCTCTCTCACACACACACACACTCATGCACGTGCTGGATCGTACACAGGCTGGTAGGAAAATTATTGCATGAAAGTTATAATTTATGGACGACGATGGCAAATGGGCACCGGATAACAATGGGGCTGGGTCGTGGGCTTGAGCATTTCCATTGCCACCTTCCCACTACCCACTGTCGGTGGAAGCACGGGAATTTATAGGGAGAAAAAACAGTCTCAACCTAGTACAAACACCGACCTGGGGTGCTGCTATAAGTAAGATTGTGCTTCGCAAAAAGCCAACTGAGACCATGGGAACTTAGTTTGTGGCTGGTAGGTTGAGCTGGTAAGATATTCGCTGATTTTCTTTCCTTTTCTTGTTCTCGGTCGCAGCGTGAAGGGTAAACATTCTTGAATATTTATTAAACCATCGAACCCTGTGCCGCGGGTTTGACCCACGTCCTGATGTTCGTTTTTCGTTGGACATGACTAATTCTTGAATATATTGCGTCCGGCAGTTGTTTTTTTTTTGTTTCTACTACATTTTCGTCTGCTCCAAATACAGTGTTTCAGGCTGCAGAGTTTCGTAGTACAAAAGGACTACAAGACATAGGCAAATATATAGCAGCTTGTGGGGCACACAACACAACCGTGGGCTTTATTTGGCTACTTTTAGAAGCAGTCTTTCTACAACCTCGCGTTGATAGGTATATCGGAACACGACCATAATTAAATGTTACACGGATCGGAATGACCTTACCTAAACTAATGTTTGGAACCTGCTTTCCGTATCCTGCCAAGCTTTTGCGTTCCCTGTCGCTTCAAACGGGCCAGAAATAGCTCATGGAGAAAAAAAGCCGGTTCCCCATTTTTGCTTCCAAATTTACCTGGAACAGGTTTACGGTTCAGCCACAAATGGATGAAAATCGTGTCAAAAAGACATTTTGCATCGTTTGTTCCGCGTGTCAAAAGAAGCATACTAACTATCGGGAGGAAAAAAAAACACTCCGTCACGACCCATTTAGCATGGTAAGCATGGATTAGATTGCTTAATTAAACCGTTTCAACGTAGGTATGGAGACGTATGGTTGTTTACCTTTGTTCCGTAATATGGTTGATAGACATCATAGCACTCCGGGGACTCCCTTCAACAGTGCAGGAGTAAAGGTCAGTACCAGTGAAGCTATTTTTTTTATTCATCGAAAGAATGAGCCTATTTTAATGATCAATTTTCCAATTATTGAACATAGCTATAAACAATTATCGTTTGTATCAGACTTTTCCGGAACTTGCTGTGGTCTTTTGTTGCAAATTAAGTAGTATCGTATATGCCGTTTGAAATATTACATAAATTAAATTTCCTTTAACACTCCTCGTTAAGCATCACGATTGCAGGTTGCTTTTACATGACTTCCGTTTGCCACACTTCAAGCATTCCAAAGGGCATAATTATCTTTCTTTTTATACTTCTTCTGTTCGACATGAACCGTCTCATTGCACCGCAAAGGTTTGCAATTTATTAATAAACTGCCTTTTCCTTGGTGATTATCGTTTCGTGGCGGTACACGGGACAATACCGTCGAAGCGTACTAATTGCTTTTCCATTGGGCTGGGGAAAAGTAGGCAGGCTGAATGAAGTAATGCATGAGCAGAAGTAATTATTGAACATGCATGCCTGATTACTTTTAAAACTAACATGTGGACCCTCAGACTGCGAATAAATTGACCCGAAACGGATGAATTTCCTTCTGTTTATATGGCACGTTTGAAGGCACACCATACACGTGCTGGAACATAATTTTCTTTTAATCAATGGTGGGTCTTTAATTAAAATGGCATGATGCGGCCAATCGTGCATTTTCATATACAGATACTGTGAACGATTTATAATGATATTAACGATATCTTTTCGTGTACTAAAAGAGTGAGGAGGACCATTTTTTAAACCTATCATGTGTATGTACTATATTCTGTGGTAAAGACTTTCATCTCAATTCAGACTTTCCGTCATTATTTTCATTGGGAACATTTATTCACGGCTTTAAACTCCTGTCCCAATGGAGTTGAATCTTCAAGGCTACATTCCATCTTTATGGCACAGCAGGATTGAAGGAAGCGAGTTGAAAAGCCAAGATGGAAGCTGTTACGGGAAGAGGCGCTCGCAAAAGATAAACTTTGCAATGATTTAAATTAAATTAATTTTCCCATCGGAGCCCCAAAACAGTTGAGCCGTAGCAAGTGCCTCGATGACGCTTCAAGATGGTTTGTGTAGAATTGGCACAGGAAAATTGTGTCTTTTCAGTGTTCCAGCGTTATACTTGAACATACTTTCATCACGCTGTTCCATGAAGCACAGCGACAAATACCGTGCAGCAGTTACTTTATCGCATCATTTAGTTTGCTCTGAAAGTTTGACTTAGGCGGTTTTTGCAGCAGAGACGATTATTTTTTTGTTTTAACTCATTTATTCAACATTCTTATGTTTCTTTGACCAGAAAATTGAAGTACCAATTTTTAGGGCCACGTGATTCACAATTTTCAACGATTAGAGTCTTTAAATTTCTTTGAAAAGTGTAATGTTCTTCGAACGAAATTAAATTAACATTAAACCATGACAAAGAAAATTCCCTATTTCATTAATCAAGTTTTATCAATGATCGTCATTATTCAGCCCGATATATTTTTTATCATGTTTTAAAACATTTTTTAATATAACAAATATCTGTAAGTATTCCTACATCTATACAGAATTATCAAAAAAAATGCTTAATATTTAATATAATTTTATATCCGATCAGGCAAACAATATGAAACATAATTGTTTTTGAATGTAAACAAGAGCAAGACCATATAATAATGATCATCATAAATGTTCGCTATTTTGTGTCTTTTGTTATTGAAAATGTTTGTTATATAGTTGAAAGCACTATTGAGACTAGAATACAAAAACATTCGGCCGGATCACTGCTTTGCTGGAAATTAACATAAAATAACAAATGTATTAAATTATCATCTGAACATAAAATAGTATAGGAGGATGTAAAGAAAAATCATACAAACCAACAAACAGCAAACGCGATATCTCTTCGTTTTAGCGACGTAGCAAAAAAAAGGATATTTTTGTGCACTGCATTCTTACCATGCTTCTGTTTTTTTTCGCTTCACATCGAGGATTTTTGTACACGAATACACACAACGCCATATAATGCTTAATTGCATTTTAATTCCTAACACATTGCACTGTAATTACGAAACCACCCATCCTTTGCAACTTCCGCTGCAGTATGAGCAGGTGCTTTTGCTGTTTTTTACCGCTTTCTTTCACCGACGTGTTGATTCTATCGAGCGGTCTCGATCTCGCCATTGAATGAACAAACGCGATAAAAAAAGTCGATTCACAGCGGGAAAAGGGGTAGGAATTGTACTGTTTAATATGCACCTTGCAACACTTGGGTTGGCACAGTTTTATCCTTTCGCCCACCGTAGTATTGAAATTAGTATACAGTGAAGAGAAAAGGGAGAGAGAACAGGAAAGAGAGCGAGAGCCAGCGGCAGAGAGCAAGCTGGAATGGTAAGCCTGATCCAGTTGCAGCTAGAAAGCAGCAGAAGCAGCATGGCACAGATTAAAATAGCTTTACCCTAAGAAACAGCCATCCTGTTCATGTTCTCGCGTCGTTGTGTGTCGTTTACGGCTACCTCAACCCTTTTCTGCCTTCTTTACCAGGCGATTTTTTTGTCTCCGCTTAACAATTTGTCCCTGACATTCCATGGACACGACGATCGTGCAGTGGTTTCAAGCGAAAGGATATAAAAAGCAACGAGTCAGTTGTGGCTCAAAATCTAACCTCAACGGACGACAACGATGACGCTGACAACTCCCGTCGTGCAGGTGTAAATTATGCAGTTTAGATTTAATCAATTTCGTGCCTGATATCGTGGTACATGGTGCATGCAAGCAACGCTCGCACTACATTGACCGATGAGGTAGAAAGCATTCTAAATGTTTTTTTATGTGGTAGTGAATTTTAAACGTTGGTGTCGTTTTATTTTCCTATGAGACACATGGGTAGTACCGTACCATTAACGTGATCTATTGCAATATGGTCGATTCGAATTTTTCTGCTTGTTCAAAGGGTTATATTGTATGTCATACAATGTCATATGTCAGTATTGCAAACTTACAAACTGTTTGGAAAAATGTAAAGCCCGGCAATCCTAAATGTTTTTTTTAATTACGCTAAAAATAATTTAAATAGCCTGTGTTGCACTCATCACACTCCTCTTAGTAATGTTTCCCTCAAATATATTTAAAAAAGCTCATTACTTCTTGATTCTTGGAAAACACACAGCTCATACGTTTTTACCTCAAAAGCACTTAAAGCATACAACATCGAACCAAATGTAATGAAATGAACAGTTTGTTTTTAATTTTAGACCATTGTGAATAATTCATTAGTAGCAATGACGATCGCAATAAATTAAGTGCCCTTTTAATAGAACAAGTTGCTGAGGTACACACACGTATGTGTGCATGTGATGTTGAGTTTTAAATTCTAAAATCTTGGAACACTATGCATAAATGTGCTCAAAGGTATGAAATTTATGCGAACCACTGACAATCGGACAGTCTTCATTTCATAGCAAAATGACCACGTAGCATTCCAATAATGACCAATATAGTTCTAAATGAGCCGGTCTCGTAGTACAGTCGTCAACTCGTACGACTTAACAACATGCCCGTCATGGGTTCAATCCCCAAATAGACCGCGCCGCCATACGTAGGACTGACTATCCTGCTATGGGGGGGAATCAATTAGTCATTGAAAGCCAAGCCCACAAGTGGGTACAGGCAGGCCTTGACCTACATCGGTTGTTGAGCCAAAGAAGAAGAAGTTCTAAAATTATTTAGTATCAGTCATTAAAGGTCAATAGACTAAATTGGGGGATCATCTGCGTATTACATAACCTAGGCCAAGCGCTCTACAGTCAGCCATATACCGTTCAGGACGTTCAGGCCAAGCGCTCTACGGTCAGCCATATACCGTTGGTGAAAGGCTCCAACAAATTTAGCATAGTAATTAGCACTCTTTCATGTTATTAATTTTCATAATTTTAGAGTTACTTAAACTTTCCGAAGTATCAGAAATGAAAGAGTGTTGGAAATTTACTGCCTTACCTGCCATTAAATACCTGATTGCTTTAATAACGTTCTTCATTTTTTTTATAGAATAATTACTGCTTCGAATTTGATCCACATTTTTGTTCCTGGCTTGGTTACTGAATATGTTTGAACATGTTAATAACATGAACCTTATCTATATTTAGCAAGCTAATGATTAAGACTTCGTGCCATAAGCGCTCATGCATTCCCATAACTTTCTAGATACCGTAACAAGTTCAATATTGCCAAGCATGAATATTCCTTCTGGATTTTATCAGCCTGCGCGACATTTTCCTCATCATAACTAATGTTTTTTTTTTTGTATTGATGCATACATTCTAAATAAATTCTAACTTAAAAATATAATTCTATGTATTTCTTGACAGCTTACCTTTGAACAAAATGTAGCTTCTTTACTAGTGTAAAGCTCATCGAAATAAATTTGTTACAACCGATAGCTTTGACGCGGCCTTGAACAATATTTAGTTGTTCTTATCAATTTATTATATTCACGTAGTCTCAAGCTCGTTGTCAGAATCATGAATAATTATTTGTTAATTCCAACACCCGCATGTTTTTGAAGAGTTCTCTACATGGTAGTATCCAAATATTTTCTTAAAATTCATTTGTTTCCCGTCTTTTATTTGTATTAATTAAAATCAGACAAAATTTTCTCCATTATTTAATTCCTGATAGTTCTAAATTATTTCATTGCTTTAAAATTATGAAATACACTAATACCCTTTTTGAAATTACTCTGATATTTAAATTCATTAATCCGAACCACAGGTGGCCGCCGCTGTATGTATTTTTAAAGCACCACGCCTCGTACAGTAAGGGTGATGAAAATAGTTTTTTTGTTTTGATAATACAACTAAACATTAATTTCTTTAGCAATACGGCCATCTTGGACCTTTAACTTTCACAGTGTACTTTGGTTTCCGAACTAGTCTCCAAAATTCCAATTTTAATAGCATTATTAAAAGTTCGCAAAATTTCAAGATACTGTCATGAAAAAAAACATCTTGTGAATGTTTAATGATGCTGCTTATATTGCAAAATGATCCTAGAAACTGCGTAAGAAATATTCATTTTTGTAATAGTGAATATTGTTACAGAGTAATCTACCCCACCCACGTTTCTATCAAGCTGATTTTCCTTCAGCAGGAAGAACAATAAATATAAAACGAATGAATCATCACAAAGCCATGGAGACGAACGATATTTCTTCGAACATGCCTTTCTTATAACATTGTAAAAGTAGCCATGTACAAATCCTTCATTACCGGTAAAATAATAAAATCCATCTAAAAAGCATCGTATCGTAAGCATGTCCGCTTTCATCCCTAAGGATCTGCCTTTTCTATTCTTTTTTTTGCTTAAGTTTTCCATTCTCACCTTGCTTCATCTACATTTACTTCCTTTTACAATATCAAGTAAAAACAGAAAGTGGAAATTAGTTGTGCAAGGATTTCAGAAGGCACTGAGAAGAAAACTTTTCCAAAAACTGACCTTTCGCAAATGATAATCCCTTGTGGACCCCTGTACACCGTAAGGCGTACAAAGGTTGAGCAGAGACGTGGCTGAGTAGGGAAACAAAAAGTCTAGTAAGTGCAATTACAATTTCTCACTCGCACTCAACGATTTGCTGGGTTCAAGCTGAAAGGGTGGTACCGGCAAAAACCAAATCCGGTAAATGCATTAGTGTTCGATTAATTAACATAGAAATGTGTCCACCGTGAACAGCTTTTCTTACATCCTGAATGCTCATGCTTTTGTGGACGAACAAAAAACACCAAAAAGGACCGACGAATGCCATCACAACCAACGACAAAGCGAATGGCAAACCGTTAGAATCGAGTGCAAATGGAAGTAAACTTTCGAGTGGATTTATTTTCGTCCCCTTTCTGTTCGGTCGCTTAGTGCCTTACGAGACGAATTGTATAAGTTCTGGTGCAAATTATTGAATTTACCATCTAAAGACTTCGTAAACGGATGAAACTTTCTTACGCTGAGAAATGGCCATCTTCGATTTCGTTCGTGAAACAAAATCCTGAGTAATTGAGACAGTACCAAACGAACTCTGATTCTTTGCCGCTGTCACCAGCTTTTCCCAGACGTATTTGAAAGAAATTGATCCCGCTGGTGAAGCAGAATCAGTGCGGAAGTAGAAACATGGTTAGGGGTTTTGAATGGAGTAAATTCACTAATTGACGCCAAACTGCTACGGTTTTCTAAATCCAGCCGGAGTCTCGAAAGAAACTAACAGCAATGGCAATTTATTGTTTGTTGTTTTGTGATTTGTGTTTGGGTTGTGCTAAAGGCTTGAAGGCATAATGAGAAAGCTTCTTTTACGACACAGGAGAAATCAAATGCACTCATTTTCGTTAATTTAATTTGGTTTTAGAATAATTTCGATTACAGATTTCAATTCCTTGGATACCTAGTAACTTCATTATTCTTTATTCTTGAAGAATTTGAAGTTACATTTAAAGTAATGAAACAGTTCCAAAATGAAAACTTACTATAGGCGTATATAATGTATTGAGGCGTAATTTAATCTAATAATGGGGGCCTTCACGATTCTAGTTAGTTTTTTGTATGGAGTTTGACAGTTGGAGGCTGAAATCATGTAAACAATCCATACAAAACCACACAAAAAACTAGCCTGCGATTTTCAGTCTAGAAAATTTTAGCCTTAAAGCTAGAATTAGATTCGAGTACCTGCTCGAAAACACGGGTTTGTTTACATTTATCCCAAGGTGCATTAAAGAAATCAGGTGATCGAATCTGGAATCAAAGTGTATGTAGTCCAGGTGGTCTCATAGCATTTTTTATAACCAAATTTGAATATCACAGAACGAGTGAAAACTTTTGCTCCAACGAACTTTCTGGAGGCTTGACGAATACTCAAAACACTCTTACAATCTTCATTCAGAAGCAGAAGCGATAAAAATCAGCCTTCTAAATTCATACACCTTGGGATAAGCCCACTTGTATATTATATTCACTTAGATAGCTGCTCGAAAACTGCTATACAATGCAAACAGCTGACAGGCTGAAATTTCAGCCTACGAGCTTCAAATGGAAAGGACCCCAATATCGTTAAATACTTTAATTTAACAAAAAATACCTAGAAGCAATGTAATAATCTTTTACTTCTTACATTTGTTCTGAAGTTTTCCTAGCTAAAATATACATCTTAACTTATCAATTCTTAACTCAATTTGTCATGTCCATCTCATCAACCGCAGCACTAAGGTTATCAATAATTATTTCTTCAAGCAATATACTATCAATACTTTGCAGGATTGTGTTTTAGATAAGCATTCCCATTGATTTGTAAGTTCTCTTGATATGATTTATTTTCTTTTTTCAATCTAAATAAAACAATAACTCGATCTAAATAACTCATGGTTATTTGGCTTTCATTTTTGTTTTGAAAATCTCTTCAAAAAGTGAAGTTCAACACAGATGTTTCCAAATTTCTACCAAAATACCAAATTCGGTTCCACAGTAAAGCTCCACCATTTGCCATGTAACATTAAACAGTTTACATTAGTCCTAAATCACGACTCAGTTGCCCTTCCACCGTTCCGAGGAGACCGGTAAGCTTGGTCGACACGTAAGGTTGCGCAAAAACGAAAGCCATAATGTAAACATTGTCAGTGACGACGATAATGATAATGAAGGAATTTAGCTGGAACGCTCTAGCAGGAAAAAAGTGCCAGGGCAAACAGCACACCACCCAAATACGCCCGGGTATACATTTGTGCTGTTTTTACTGCAGCCGTCCGTTTCGACCCCGTACAGAAAAAGTTCTCGGATGTAAGCTTCGATGGTGGGAAAAAGATATCCCTGTCACAGAAACAACCTACGGCTGGGCTGCTCGTTCCATGGTGGGTAGGGCTACTGTTTGTCTCAGTGGAATGCTGCAAACGACGTGGCGGAAATGAATCGCTGTTGATGTTTAATTTTAGTCCAGCCCGCCCATCACACCAAATGGTTCGCACCAAACGCAACGCACAGGGATGGATGACATGTTCCGCTATGAAGAAGCCTCCCGTAGGCACATGGAAGTATGGGAAGTGCAAAAAGGGACGTTCGCTTAGTTTTGGGGGTGTTTTTTTATTTTTCACGCCTCGTTGAGACCGCCCTCCTCCGAAAGGACAGTTGTGGTGTTTTCCACCCTCATTTTTCCCCTTCCTACTCTTGTTCTGTGTTCATCCAGTATCGTTTAGATAAGGACGATCTCATTTTTCATCCATGTACTAACACTCAACCTCTGCCACTGTCGGCTGCCTTCGGTGCTTTTGAAACCTTGTAGGAAAACCAAGAGACTTTAAGCTTTACCGCTTTGCTGGTTTAGAGCAGCTGGTGTGTACTTGTTGCGGTTCGACATTTGACGGGCTGGGTCATCACGGTTTGGAAGGAGGACCTAATTAATTGTAATGCCTATTTCAACCTACCATTTGTTAGTAATCGGGTCAGATATTCGCCATTCTAGCCGCTGGCCGAGATGGCAAAGCTCTCATCCCTGACGTTAATGACCGATTGTTTGATGGTGCCTCAAAACTAAACAGAGCCGAAATTAGTCCCACCCAAAGTCAGATGTGGTAAGACTTTGTTTGATTTGGTAAAACAATGCAAACACTTGTTCTGGGCCCTGAAGCGATACAGATAAGGAGCGAGAACTAACAAGGTGTGGCACAACACATGTTATTCTAAGCGGTGGTACACCGGTGGAAACAACGATAGTAAATCAATTCATGCTTATAAGGGGAAGAGAGAAACATGCATCAGGGACAGGATCGTTTGTGAACTGTATAACATAATTTCTGTTGCATATCCATGACGTCACTCTTCGATTCCTGTGCATTACTAGGCCTGTTGTATGAAAAGCTCATAATTCCGAGCAATATTTTCAGAGCAGATGATGTTTTACGCTAATTGAAATGATCATTCAAAATTCGTTGACATTTATTAAATAATAAATTTTAATTATTTAAAATATGTACTCGTTTACAATAGTACATGCAGGCATATAAGTAAACAATTCCGTGATAAGGTTGACTTGGTAAGACTTGACTATCCAGATGCGTAGTACTCAATAAGAATCGATATGGCGGCATTACCACGTAAGTTGTTATGCCTAATAGAAGATGTGTTGGAGTCAACTAAATCACATATCCTTGGTACATTTATACGAATATTTTTGTATTATGCCATTGCTTTTACGGAAACAAGTCACGTAAGGCGCATGAACTATGTGGGTTGGAACAATAAGAGACGTACAGATCACAATTAATTCACAATCACAATCTTAATTATGAAAATATTTCCTTACATTTGCTAATACCAAAGAGACAAAATAGAAAACATTACCCTGAACAACATTACAGCAATATTTTTGTAACATGAAATCAAGTACAATATTACCACTTCGCAGTAGAAGCAGAAGAAGACATGGCAAAAACAAACCTATTGCATATTAAAAACTCATCACGTTTTATTCAAATTGCACATTTGTTCAAATTTGCACAAAAAACACGTCTGTGTCTTCATACAATATCAGCAATAATGCTCCTGAGATTCTTGACAACTCAATAAAGATATCGTTCAGTGTCACACAACATCATCGAGAATGACCTTTGGGACATTTGCATCCCATGTTGCTCACTTCTATACGAAGCGTCGTTCAGTACATAGCGAACATACGCATCCTCCTAGTCATAGCCGAAACAAAGCTATCAAAAAACGGGCATAGTTGATCGCAATTCTATGCTTGCAATCGAACAGCAAACTCTTAACTGAACACGTTTGTTCTTTTCTTTGTTTTGTAGTGCCAACGGCCACAATAATCGGTGGACCAGATCTGCATGTGGACAAGGGCAGCACCATCAACCTTACCTGCGCGGTCAAGTACAGTCCGGAGCCGCCAGCGTACATCTTCTGGTATCATCATGACGAGGTGATCAGCTACGATTCGAGCCGTGGAGGTGTTTCGGTCATCACGGAGAAAGGTGACGTCACCACCTCGCACCTGCTGATCCAGAATGCTGATCTGGACGATTCGGGCAAGTACTCCTGCTCACCGTCCAACGCAGACGTGGCCAGCGTGCGTGTGCACGTCCTCAACGGTAAGTGTAACCATGAAGCTGGTGCTACCGAATAGGCACCTGACCAGTGCACGAGTGAGAACGAGCTCAGTTCGCATAGAAAGGTGTGAGAGGAAACATGTGCCTTTCCGCATCGCGCTTTGTTCCCCTGTTGAGTGTAGTGTAGGGAAAATAACACAAACCACACGTCACTTCTATTAACGCTGATATCAGTTCGCGCGGTCGTTTCAGGTGAACATCCGGAGGCGATGCAGACTGGTGGCGCCACGGCAGTCGTTTCGTCGGACGCTCTCTTGTTACTACCACTGATCCTGCTCGCACTACTGCTCCTCACGATATCTCCATCAGCATCGATGAGCGTCGTTTCGCCGATTCCCAGTAGAAAACTCGACCGACAACCGACCTCAAGCGAACGAAACCTATCGGTGACGTTGGCTTCATTCACCACCGGTGGGTGGAGTAGAGACCAGGCGCTTCTTCAGCATGGGGTAGCTTCAAATATTCACCACCACATTACCGTCACTGTCTGCATCGACGAACGGACGTCCGTACGGTGTGATTCTACGAGATGATAAACCCCCCATAGATTTGGAACCGAGAGCAGTAGTGTCTGGCACCGAAACCAGGACAGGGGGTCATAGTTTTTTGTTTTTGTTTTTGGCTTTCGTTACCATAGATAACTTTACCTTTTCTCCACTACTCTGAATGCTAGAGAAGCAGCAATCGTAGTTTTGCCATGGGAGGGTACGTTCATAAATCCGTTCCATGTCTCGGGAGACATCGGGAGCGTAAGTGTTTGTGAGAGGATGCGATTTTCTCGCTGTCTATTGTGACAGGTACTAGGTGAAATGGTAGTATAGCATCAAGCACATATACTTTGGAATCGGTTGAAAACAGAAGCAGAACATAAAGCTTGTTGATAGACATGTGGTTTTATTGCAGTTGTTGGTTGAAATTAATTTGATTTGTCTCATTGTTTTCAAATTGATTGGCATATGCTATGTTTTGATATTTTTTTCTCGACCGAACATCGTATATTATTTTACTTTTAATGAATCTTCATTTTTATTTATTTTGCTGCAAAAGAAGAGTTTTGTTTGCTCTATATAAACCACAGTCCCCCTGAAACAACCGAATACGAACGGTACAAATTTAACACGTGCCCATGTTGACTTAGAACCATCGAAATGTTATTATGCCACAAAATACGTGAAGGATATTTGTTTACGTTTAATGATCGTTTTTATATTGTTGTTCACAGGCACGAATAAAACCTATAGGAAAAATATTTTTTTGTCCGTACTTACACTTTGAAACAATTAAAAAAACGAGATCGTTATCTTTCATCTCACCAATGCGAATGTTTTACTATAATTTTTGTTTTCAGCATTTAGATAAATCAATCAAATTGATGATAGAATAAGTAAAAAACTGCAAAATTGGTAGCACTAGGATGACTGAGGAAAAGCAACTTTACACTCACAATATCTTGTACATTTAAGAATATGAAAAAAAAAAACATACAATCCTAAGGCTCATACACTCAACAAAACGTAACAACCACATTAAACTGCAAAATAGAAAACCCCTAATCACTACACAACTATTTCTACACCCGGTACATAACAAAAATACACACACAAACAAAAACGACAGCAACACTCAACAACAAAATGTCATTAAAAAAAAAAACATAAAAAAAAAACAAGTTGAATGATGACAAGCGAGATTTTAATCGTGGTGTAGTTTTTGATGCATAAAAAAATCTATATAACACAATTTCATGCAGGCAAATTTGGATTGGTCAAGTTGTAAAGTTTGCGGTAGAGTATGAAAACATTTGTGTGTGGCAATTAGTACTGAATGAGCTTAATTTTCCTCTTTCGTTCATTCATCTTACCAACAGAGCTGTACTGTACATAATACTATACGATTAGAATCTTTAATCACTTCACTATTGTTCCGAAAAAGCACACACACACACAGAACAAGCAACGAAACATTTTGATGAAACGTAAAATGGGAAGCAATATGAATGAATGCGTTCGAATAGAAAAAGACAAATTTTGCGAATGTATTTGCAAAAAGCATAAATGAAAGTTGTTACTAGTCTTTGCGTGCAGCAAAGATTTAAAAACAAATCACAATCATCGGAGGAAATTAAATGGAAATCGTTTAAAATAGATCTAATGTTTGATTGCCAACCCCTAGGACAATGCCTTTTTTCAGATAATTTAAAATTCTGTGGCTTTTCCTGTTCCACACACCAACTGCCAGATAAGCCCGATTGCCAAGATTCCAAGAAAATTAATTATTTAAAAAGGATATGTGAATCAACACACCACCCGCAACGAAGTTTATTACATTTGGTTCGACTAATTAACTCATCATGATCAACAAAAAAAAATCTTCACTGAGCGAAATCAATTGCGAAACAATTTGTTCATAATCAGCCCATTTATGGAAACCCATTATAATGCCATTGGCAGATCCCTGGCACGCTTCCAACCTTTCTTCCCACGCGAGGACCATTCTACCACCCCGATCAGAAAGCGAGCATGATATAACGTTGGCACACAGTTTCAGTTAACTGCTGTCGGGGTGTTTGTTTTTTTCCAGATAATGGGTGCGGTTTTACTTATCTTTCGCTCTTTTTTTATAATGTCGTGCAATAGCAGCGCTTATCGGGTAACCATTTCGACATCAGCTGGATCAGTGCCGTAACTACCACAAACCAAAATCGCTTCTCAGTGGGCTTTCCACCACACGCACTTCAAACCGTACGAAGTGTGTGTGTGCGTGTGAGTGGTTGTGTGCAGGCTTTTCAGTAAGAGTTTGTGGTTACGAAATCGAGCAGAAATGAAGGCAGAGAAATAAAAATGATCCCACCGTCTCGAAAGAAGGATTTTTCCTGTGTGTGTGCTTGGTGTTCGGTTTAACAATCGTCGGGATGCGGTTCGGCGGAAGTGAAATGGTATAAAAGCGAAAGAGAAGGGATGGAAAACAATTTCCGAAAAGCGTGCACCACGACGCTCTACACGCAATCGCCACACGAGACACGCCTGGGACGCCTTTCAATATCATTAAAAAAATATTGATGCATAAATAATTGATTCGGTTTTTCACTTCTCTGGTCTGCGTGTGGCTTTGGCCACTCGGCTTCAAACGTTGACCAAAGGCGGGCTTTACTTCCGGCTCAAGCCAGTTTTTTCACATCACGTTCGTTGCGTTCGTTTCTGTTCTGTGCGAGATTTTATACCTTCTTCTACGCTTCGTATCACTTACAGACGAAAGCTCCTCCAATAACGATTCAAATCAAGTCTCACCGAAACGAAATACCGAAAAATCCGAAGCTAAGCAAAGCCTAAGCTACGTGTGTGCCCACTGGCAACACGGATCCTTCTGAATCATTCAACAGTAAAAGCCACCCTTAACCGACACCTTGTAGGTGTTGGGAGAAAAATGTAACCCTGTAGCTCAAATGGCACGTTTTCTTTAGCGGAAGCGTTTCCCCACGGGATAGCACGGCGTACTTGTGCAAACGAACGAGCACAAATCATTTCACTCCCGATCTTTCCGCCCTGCGCCTAATTCGCAAAGCTTTCGCAGTCAAAACAAAACACAAGCTAAGAATAAATTGAGTAACTTTGCAACTTTTGGCAGCCGGTGAAATGGAATGATGCGAATATTCGCAAATGATTCTTCAACTAGGATCGCTGTTGAATGCGGACTCGGAACCGGGAGGGGAGTGGAGGATGCTTCATGGGAAATTGATAAGATTGCTTTTATTGCACAAAAGTGACGATCGCAGAAAGGTAGGGCTGGAAAGCTTCGATCGAAATCCAGATGCCACCAACCTTATCCGTGCACAGTGATGAAGAAGAACTTAATTGGTGTTTTTGAACTTTCGGGAAATTGGTAGGAAAGTTGAGGTTTATAATTGAAACCATACAGCAGAGAAGGCAATCACAACCGCAAGCCTGGCACGGTGGTTCGAGGAAAAGTTTAATTTTCATACTGTCGCGGTTTAGCTAATGAAGAGTTGATGAAACGTGCAGCATAAAGATTGAAAGGAAATTCAGAGACGGATGTAGATAAAAGTGTATAAAGTTAGTATAATACAGGAGGTTCAAACACTGGCATGAATTCCGCTCTAAAAATACACACACACACACTTAATTTACAGTCAATCAGCAAGCATAAAGATTGAAGTTGGAGGATAAATATCCATTTTTCGTTGAATGATGGGAAATATTGACGTTACCAAAATGTGTACATATTACAGTTGGAAGTGAAAGTTAAATAAATCCAATGCATACCTACGAAAAAACCGTAATAATGTATGATTTTTTGTAATCAAGCAAAGTTATGAAGAACAGAAACATAATAAACCCGAAAAACAATTCTTGAATCTTGAATTAAGTGCATAACTGAATGAGAGAGCTAATCCAAAACCATTCCAATGGGAAGAATCGAATGCGGAAATAAAAAATCATTCGAAACATTTGTAAATATCACTATGTAAACTACTTCTTGAGTAAAACATTAACATACCGACTAAAAACACCCGCAGCGGCTCGCACAGTATAAAATCACATCAGTTACAAACATAAGAAAATGAATAGCGAAACAGCAAAACTTGACGTACAAGAGCAGTTGTGTATTTGCGATCAAAAGTGGAGACAAAAAATAATTTTGAACCCGTTCCAAAGGATTGAGGTTTAAATGCTGTGAACCTGACAAAGAACGCGCGAAAGTGTGAGTGAGAAGGATAGGGCAAACCCTGCAAGAGGGAGGCAAAAAGCAGAATGTACTGTAAAGCGAACAAGTGGCAGACAAGTAGATTGTGAAGTGGTTTGAAGAATGATTAATAAATATAGCATCTGAGTTGATTATAAAACTATAGACCATCATCTCGTTCTTCAATGTTTTACTCATGTTTCGAGTTTTGATTTTTTTTTTTTTCGTTTCTCACCATCTTTTCCAGATTTAGTAATGCAAGACCGAAAGGATGGAATATTCACGATCAAAAAGACAGCACGCCTCGACGAGGGTCTATCTAGTGCACTTAGCCTTTGCCCCGAGCACAATTTGCGGGAAAAATTATGAACTGCTTCAAGCTGTTGAGATTCTTTCCCCCTTTTTGCGATTCAATTTTCGCATTTCATGTGCCACCAACGCTCCTACCCCAAACACAGCGACGGTTATTAAAATGGAAAGAATTTTATTGACCAAAGAAACAGACATGCTACACACACTGGGGATTTGTCCTCGAACGGTTTGCTGGATGGGTCGGTCTTTAGCAATAGGGTATGAAACGATTTTCCGCCATATCAGTGCCCGAGCTGAACTGTTCCCTGTCATTGTACGCTAAGGATGCGTATAAAAACATGATATTTATGATTCGTTTTGTGTCGTTTTCCCCCAAACAAAACTGAAAAAGATGTTCTGATTGTTTCGCATAGCAAGTATTTAAATTATTTCAATTTACTGTGTTCCGTTTGTGTGAGTGCCGTTTAAATGCGTGTAATTTGCGTGTAATGCGACCAAGAGGAAAATTGTTTGAAGTTTATGAACAAACTATAGCGTTGTAACATTAATTATATCGTCTAAGCATCATTCCTTAATAGTTCATTTTAATTTCTTGAGATCGCTTTCTTAAGTCACACTTCAAATTATGTAATGATGAATGATTCATTGAAGATTTGTAAGAAGAATCTAATTATAAAAAACCATCTTTTAAAATCCTATGGAACGCCCAAACCACTCAATTCATCATTTGTAGCTTGACTTTTTTTCTTCACAAGATTTGTTTTTGGAGTCCGCTCAGAAGAAGGTTTTAAGTCCTTTTGTTTTTTTTTTGTTACATTTGACTTTGTTTAGTATAACCACATATTAATAGTCAACAAAAAGTGTGACAACAGATGAGTAATCATTAATTTTCTTAGCTTTCCGAAAAGCTTTGGAAGTCAGATTCATTACAGCTTTTTAAAGGATTAATTTAATACCACTACTATAGGAACGCAACACCTATAGTAGTACTGAGAAAAATGCTGGTCATTATTGCTGGTGCTGTGTAGCACATATCAGAATATTGAAAACACAGTATATTAAAGCATACTCCTCAAAAGCGCTCAAACATCAAAATCATCATACCGCAAATAATTGCTCCATCAATGTTAACTCATACTTGTTACGATGTCTGGTATTTGATACTGATATTGCTTTGAAGGAGGATAAAATATTTTATTTCACAAATGACAAGTTGTGTAAGCGTGCCAGACTCCAGTGGGCTAGCCATGTTAGAGGCGTATTCGTGGTAGGTGTAGGTGGTAGGATGCTATGGCAACGTACGGGAAAACGGAGTGACAGACAAAGGTTCGAGGCTCTGAGTGATTACAGAAACTCCTGTAGCAAGCCAAAGCCGTAAAGGGTTTAACTGTCATTTTGTTTATTTTATTTTATGAAACGAACCAATTTTATGAAACGAACCCTCTGGAGAACATATTTGCAATATTGTAAGTACTAGTTTCGCGTGTTGAGTAAAGTATTTGCAGCGCCAAATAAGCAAGTAAGTATACTTACACGTAAAATAGGATGACAAATAACATATATCACAGGGTTTGTCCAATCATGGTCTTGGTTCCAATTCCCTTCAAATAAAGTTGATTTCCTATAATCAAATGTTCTATCGCATGTTTCAATAAAATGCAACTGATTACGACCGAACCCGTTTTACATCGTTCCTTACAAATTTCATATGATATTGAATCATTGATTAAATGTTTATAAGTACACCATGAAGTGATGGGCAAAACGGCTCCAATGCTGGATCCGACCAACTCCAGATAATTTCGGAGCCGACTCCGGAGCTAGCTCCGCATCAACGGCTCCGCACCCACAGCTCCAGAGCCGGTTTTCACACAGTGCAGCAAAACAATTCCTTTTCAATCAAGTTTGAAACGGAAAAACTCGTGGAAAATGCAGCAGATACTAAAGTTCAAGGGTGGTCCAGTGGTATATTTGGCTTATATTTGGCTTAAAAACTTGTAACCAATGCGTTGATTTATTTAGCATAAGATTGATATCTCTCTATTAAGTATGTCTCTTGAAGATAAACCATAGAAAGATTTCACTGTATTTCTTATTTCTTGAATTATTTCATTTCATTTAATTTTTACATAATTTAATATCTGCCATCATGGCTAAATAACGAATATTGAAATCTCATATATAACAAAAGAGTCTTAATAATAAACTAAACTAACGTCTAACCTAAATGTAAACTGAATCGAGTTCTTCATACACAAGGCTTATCTTGCTACCCATATAGATAAATAAATAACTCGAACAAACGTATATGATGCATGCGTATATGATGTAAGTGCATCGTTAGACATCTAAAACAAACAAGACTCGAACCTGTCTAGTTCCATACATTTTTCATGTTCGGTGTCTTTTTGGATTGGTGCCAGAGCGCTGGCTAACTGACAGGCAAGCCAGCCAGCCTTGAGTAGCTAAGGCATGTCTATAACAACTACAGTTGTTGCGCCACATAAGAAGAAACGATGCTTAGGGATATATCAACATTTTTAATTGTTTTTGTATTTTTTTGATTGAATAATCTTTTTTTTATAAAATAAAAGGAAACATTTATTCTGACCCGTGACAAAACGAGTAAGGCAGCTAGTAAAAAATAATAAAACAAGTCAAAAGAAAATGTAGTACCTGAGCTAAGCTAGGCTATTTGATAAGAAAATCATGATTATGCTAGTTTTTTTTTGTATTGCTACACAAACGCGCTTTCTGAAAAAGGTCAAATAATGGGGTCCAACTTTTAAGCCAGCATAACAATACCCTACGATTAACATATCGTTGAAACTTTAGCTCCATAGAAAAACAGCACTTCAACCATTCTTCATTCGCCTTCCAAAACCTTCAATCCCACAGGCTCCCGAAGGAACAACCGCCTTTAGAGTTTGATTGAGAACAGATTTATTGCTCCACGTATGCTCGACCCTATTGGAAGCCTATTCATTCTTCGAAATCTGCTCATTGATTTTGATTTAGGGGACATATTTATTTTTTTGCCCTGCTATGTCAGCAAAGCTCTCTTTCTGTTCAATTCGTCCTTCAACTTTTTCTATCTTTTTGAAGAATGATATAAAAGTTTCTCGATTTTGATCTTTCCAAACTGATGGATAGCAAAAACGAACCAAACAAATCGTAATGACAAATTCTTCTCTTCGGACAACTGCAAAACCGATGAACGAAAGCAGAAAATCAATCTTATATACGACGTCCTAGCAGAAGAGTTGAAGCGGAATGAAATCATAATCCGGCTCAGCTCTTCCAACTATCCAATCTTGATTTTTTGTTGCATCGGTATGCCTGATCCGGGTTAAAAGCAATTCAGTGGGATAGTGAACTACTATGCCCGGTAAAAGGAAGGCATTAAGTGTGCGTTTCGACAAACCCCTAGTAACGATTGGTGAAAATTGGAAAGATAAGCCTGGATTTATTGCTCTTACTACAATGGTGATTATTGCACTCTTACTACAATGGTGATTAATTCAACCAATAATATAGAAGCTCAATTACGATAAACCGAGTAACAGATTACACTGACCGAAGCACATCATGAAGTTATTTCACAGCTTTGTTTGAGCCTAAGTAGAGTTGCTTTTTCCGTAAAACTTGAACTATGACTACAAAACCGTCTTAAACTTCACCAATCTAATGTCAAACGCTGACTCATTATATTTTCTAACATAATGATACACTTAAACGAGCATTTCGCATCTACTTATTTTACTGTTGCGTACTTATAGCATTGCAGCTCTGCACCTGAATACATTTCAGAGTCATGAAATTTTACCAATTTTAAATTTATTAAGAAGACATGATATGGACCCCGTATGTGCAAACTGTATTAAAAGCAGGAGGGTACAAACATTGATGAACACTAAACAGTGTTAACCTCACTGCGACTTCGTTTGATATCATTTATAGAAAAAAACCAAAAATAGAAAATAGAAAACTTCCTGTATCTTTGACGATCTTTGAAGTGATTTTAAGGATTTTGCGAAGGGAAGTAAATTTTTTCTTGCCCAACATTGAATGTTCTGGGTTTGTTCGTATGTAAAGATTCGCAGATATACCTCTTTATATAGGGTTTACCAATCCAAAAAATAACTTTCCACTTAACAATCTTTTTCAATAGACTCCGCTCTCTACCACTTGATCACACGTCAGATGGTGTAAGCTACTCTGTCCAATTTAATAACACATTTGTCATCTTGAATTGCACATATTCCATAATCAGCACGGTTTGTTTTGACACTACCAGCTCACAAGTGAGTTGAACGGACGAAACGTACGATCCTTTGTCCAATGAGAACTGACTTGCTGTATATTTTGCGAGCTTTATTTATATGAACAATGTTGAATTTTCGTGCTCATTTGACAACCAGATGTTTAAATCGATAACTTTTGCTTTAGAACGTTACACGCAGCAAACGAATGTTTGACAAATGCTTTAATTTCCACGTGGGTTTTTACATTGTTATCGTATTTATGGTTTGGGTGCGGTTTTTACTTAAGTATAGTTTAAAACATGGACGTACCAACGGCTTCGAAGCCAGTTTCCCACCCACGGCTCTGGGTAAAACACGGAAACGTGTTTGTTTCTGGATTTTACTTTATATGTTAGTTTATGAAATGTTTATGCATTCTCAGCTGTATGGCATTGCCAATTGAAATTTTCTTCAAGTTTGGAAAGCTACTCGATGTGATAGGGGAAGGTAGGTAAAGACGGACACGTTAAGGGAAATCTAGGGATATATGAGTGCAACGACCATGAAAATGTGCATATATTATCTTACACTCATGTTTTATCAGAAAATGTGGTGAAACTTTTAAGTTTCCATCCATTTTTGCGTTTTTTTATGAATGAAAAACATGATTTTTTTCGTGCGGTTTTGAAATGTTCGGATAAAACGGACTATTATGGAAAAGATGGACACCTTGAAGAGTAAGATGGACACCTGTAGAAAACGTTGGAAAGTGAAGAGTTTTACAGTATTTTAACAAATTATATCGCTTTCCACGTCCTGGTACGTTTATAAACCAATTCTTGGCCTATTGCAACGACGGTTCATTCAGCCGTGGTTTAAGGAATTGTAAGCACCGCTTCTAATATATCGTAGAATGCAGCATCTAAAGCATTATTGAAATATTGCGCACTTACAGCTGACGTTGCTCCAGTTTACAGCAGAACAGGCTAGAACTTCCTTTAAGGAAATTTCTCCGCGAAAAGACCACGACCCCAGTATTTTTTGAGGAACTCGTTAATAGTTAAAGCCATTTTCCACCGTGTCAAAATTCAACATTTGATATTTGTAATCCCACAGAATTTCTCATCTATTCCCGAACGATGTCGTATCAATGCCTCATCTTTTTATTGCTTAAAGTTGCACATGATTGAAAATTTATTTTGTTCGTGGATTTAAACAATTTTGCATATATTATGCCAAAAATGTTCTCAAGTGTGTTGTTTAATTTAATGTTAGGATGCTGCATTGTTGATTTTTTGAAAAATTACCATTTTGATGCATTTATAAGAAGTGTCCATCTTACCCGCAGTGTCCGTCTTTACCTAACTTCCCCTATAGAATTCGCCAAATGAATATATATCATTTAGAGACAACAAAGTTTTTAGTAAAAGTAAGATTTAGCAAGCGATCTGTCTGAATCGAACAAGGCACAGGACTCGAACAAAAGAGAAAAGTAATTTGAAGACAGGCGGTCAGACACTTTCAAATAAACGAGACAATCATCTTCTCAAACAGACCAATTTGTTTTTGTCTGTGAAGTACGATTCCTACCTATGATGTGGGCACCTTGACTTTAGAGGGCTTCAAAATTCTGCAATACAAATTCTAGACATTTGTAATGATGTTTCTATATAAAATTGTGTGTAAACTATTATATTTTTTTCTTCGGCTATTATTTATTTATTGTATCAGGACTGCTGGATGCACAGATTCTGCAATGTACGTTTTCTATAACATATTCTATAACAATAACATATTGTGTGTTACAATCATAATGTTAAATCCTATTTTATTAATTACAACAACATTACAACATTTGACAACAATCAATGTGGTATATTAAATGTTTGCCGTAATTATCATTAATTGAAGCAGGCATGTCTGCTCAACCATTTTTTATAAAGATATTTTTTTATTATAAAACAACTTACAGACTAGATAACATATAAAATTAGGATAGAATGAATGACAAACAGGTTACAAAAAACATTTAAGGATTTATAAATCAATCGCAGCATTATTGTTGCCAATGATTTGGATAACATAGTTCGCAAACAAACGAAGGATAGGGAGCCGCTTGCTTGATATGAATGATAGGGATAAACCGGGTACAATTTTCTGTGTATATTTCCATAGCTTTTAATAATCTGGGAACCCGTAAAGGGAAGAAGACTAAAGTACATAAAAAAACAACTAAACAGCAAAAATAAAAAGCTGGAGATTGATAAAAATGTCTTTAATGCAATAATTCAATAAAATACTAACGGCTACACGAACATGTTTCAGTTTTAATTACATGTGCTCTACACGACCTTCCGACACATGCGTACACACAGCTATGTTTAGAACTTTCAACAATATATTTCACTTTGCGCTGAAAAACCAGACAGCAGTTCACCTCTCCCGCTTGCTTTGGCCGTAAAATGTTTAACAAAAACACAAGTTTGGCTATTGCTAGAGTCTACAAGCACCACCAGTATGATGCGAGCTTTGCCAGCGTTAACACCAGGCACCCGGAAGCTCAAGTGGAATCAAAACATCAACCGCTCGTTTCAAAATCTGGTCAACCGCGCGTGAGGGTGTGTGGTTGACCCTCTTTTCAGAGGGCAACTGATCCAATCGTGCAGGTTAGAAATAATGCAGCTCTGATTTTTCACCAGCATTCTCGCAACGGAACGGTATGGTTTCAAGCTCTATTCAAACACCGGAAACAGGCATCGCGTAAAACATGCAAACCATATATCCCTGACTGTATAACCGTTATCCTTCAATGCGCTACGAAAACACGTTTTTGCAGCGGTTTTGTGCATGCAATATGTCTGCCAACTCGTATCGGAGAGGCTTTGAAGTTGGTGTACATTTAATTAGGACAGGTCGTACGTTGTAGCTAACGGAAAATGTTAAAACATCATCGACAGTAGCAGTGTGAAGTGGTTTATAATTCAAAATTGCAACAAATTTGCTTCACAACTATAGAGACTGACAGAATCTAGAAAAGTTATAGACTTATGGCTTTGTATGGATATGGATTTTGTATTTTCTTTGCCAAATCCAATTTAAATTTTTAGATTAATCTTAAAAATATTATAGTTCCTTCTAAAAAGATATCGAAGTCAAAAACAAGAAATTTTATTAAAAATATGTTTCTATTTACTTTCTCATAAAAACATAACCTTCAAGAAGCCAATATTGAATTATAAATCCCTATCTCCATAACACAACATTTGGAAAAAATAATTTTAATTGATTTCATGCAACATTCGACCACTTTGAGGATGAAAACTCATAAAAGTTCTTATCCTTGGTAACCGATGTATGCTCACCGTTTTCGTTTTTCTGCTGCTGTTTTTGGGTCGGTTTTACACATGCTTTATGCCATGAGTTTCAAAATATATGTGAAGGTAGAAAGCAAAAGTTGAACCAATTAAGGGGATATGGTTTATCACGCTACAATCCAAAACTGCTCGAATTGGGAAGCGAATCAAATTATGAATGATTTTATCGTTGAATGACTTTTTTGAAAATATCGTTGAAATTTGAACGATTTTACCCTAGCGAAAAGGGAAACACTCTCTTGGGTACGTGTTGTTATGTGGTGTATTTGGACCGTACTATCGTTGACTTTCCAAAAAGCTTTAAAATCACTTAAAATCGAAAACTGCTGGAAACAAACAACAACAATCAAACATCGCAATAAAAAAATCTTTAAAATTGATTAAATTATATCTGCAAAACAATGTGTTTTATTTTTTAATCGTTCATCATTTACCATACCATATCAATCATTCAAACATAATCGATAAAAATGAGAACAAGAATCGTAATTATTAGACATTTTTCAAGAACAACAATAATTCATTGAGCTTTGAATAACAATAACGGAGCAATGCTCTATTGAGCCACTCAAATGACTATTGTGTATATTTGATGTTTCGCGTAGCTCTGATAACTAAATAGGCCTTAACGAATAAACCAACAAACAAACAAGCTAATGGTATAAGTGTATAGCTCAGTAACGCCAAAATAAGCGTTATTTAAATTGAACAGTTGAACCGTGCCAGCTTCTTCAAATATGAATGTGGTTCACTTCCAAATACTATCCTTTGCTCTACTCAAAGAGTTGCAATAATGTTATGGATAAATTTCACAACCACATCCCTGAGTCACCCATCGTAAAATAGGTTGATGAAGATATAAACCAAG
Organism: Anopheles coluzzii; assembly: GCF_943734685.1. NCBI lineage: Eukaryota > Metazoa > Arthropoda > Insecta > Diptera > Culicidae > Anopheles > Anopheles coluzzii. The sequence goes on along the minus strand of NC_064671.1, from coordinate 60,188,872 downwards.
GCTGGTGAACATATCTTTTAATCGTATCTTTTAATCATCATTTATTCAATAATTATGGAAGAATAAATGAAAATAGACATTCAAACACTGTGTGAGCGGTAACATAGTTAAATATCAGTGACCTAACACTTAGCCGAATATTTCCAAAGACAGAACACACACAGCGTCGTTGAAGAATAGTTTAATTGCATATTTTATTTGTATTTGCACGTTTTCATTTTTTATAGTAGTATCATGATAATTCATCCTCTTCTTCTAATGGCGCATTTCTCTTTCAGAAGACTTTATCATCATCACTTTTTTCCCTTTTCACATCGTGTGCATCTACCATCATTCAGTCCTTCTTTTCACCAAACCGAAGGCAAGTGGATTTGATATCGATATTTCAAACGTGTCTATCGTCGCTTAGATGGTGTTGATGATAGCGTTGAAAAATAATGAGTATGTGTCCTTGCCTCGTACCACAAGCAAGGTGTTGAACGGGAACGAACGTGCAAAGAACGCACCTCATGCTCTGAAAGATAGAAAGAGTATCGATTGCTGGCCGCATGCAGGATTTGTTTTGTTTTGGCTTTTGCTTGATTCTTTGAAGACAAAAAAGATACTCAGTTTTCATCGTATCGGATGTTGATCATCTATCCTTTTTGAAGGATAGCAACGAAGTGATACTAATCGAACCTCACAAAATTCAGATGACTTAAGTTCTGCTGCATAGTTCTATATTTAGTTTGTATAGTTTTAAAGTTTCTGATTTGAATTTGAAGCGTCTTTTAATAGATAAACCAATAATAAGTTTTTACAAATAGTTTCAGACACAGCGGTACAACTGGTTTGAGGCAATTTTTTGGCGATAATTGTTGCTTGTTGATTTCTATGGATAAGTAATCCTAACCAGTGGCTTATTTAAACCAAACCTGTAATAAGTCATTATTGCAATATCCGTATCATGTTAATTATTTCAATAACCAGTAATTATAATGTATATATCTTTGGAATGGTTTTGTTCTGGTGATTGATTGAACAACAATTGAAAAATAATATTATTTTCTTAGTAAACAAGTTTGAAAGCAAGCATCACTTTTGACATTTTTGGTGTCTTTACTTTACTTTTACATTTTTTTATGATTTCACTCGATTTCACTCATGAATCGTATATCATGTCAAACATAAAAAACCTACATTTATTTTATTTTTCCTAAAAATGAGTTTTTCTTAAGCGAATGAAAAATGTTGATGGTTCCAAGTATATCATTGCCATTTTTTCCTACAATTTATCGTTAAATTGGCTGCGACGAGCTCCGACCGCTAAGATTATTCTTTAAAACCGCAAGAGCAATTTTGACACACATCGTTGTTGTTATTGTTTTGGATTATTGTTATTGTTGCTTTTGTTTTGGATGCTGTTCCAAAACAAAATTAAAAAGTTTTGTAAGTGAAAAAATAAACATTATTTTAACATTTTTTAAGCTTTTCTAAGCTATCTCAAGATGCTGGAACACTTTACCGATTCGTAATGAGTAAATTTCCTTTGACAATGCGGCACAATGCTTTTACAAATGATTTTACGCTGAAACAGCGTAAGTTAAGTCAATGAAGTCAATTTTCTTAGGGGCGTATTAAGAACTAAGCAAACCAAGTGGCCGTGTAGTTCCCACCCCTTACTTGAAAATAAGGACCTACCCCCCGCTTGAAAGACTTGAAGGCTTGAAATGGCATAATCTTTGAATTATGTTCCATACTTCCGCGAATCACTAATAATGTTTCATCACTAATAATGTTTCAGTTTCATTCAGTTTCATCTATACGCGTATCACGTATAGATGATGATGATGAGTTCCACCTCTTACCCCGATATAGTATTGAGAGGAACGATTGTATCTTATCGATAATTGTGTTGTTGTAAATTAGTAATTAAGCAAATAATCAAATCATAAGGCAAGTAAGTATTTCAAGAACGTGGTGGCTACAAAACTTCTTTCTTCTCCTCTTTATGAAGCAGTCATGGTCGGTCTCAATACATGGTACCTGCTTTCGTTTCTCTTGTATAGCCGGTTCAACCTACAACCAACTAATGGCGATAGAGAACCACTTTCAAAACTATCTCACAGCGTCCTTTTTCTTTATTCCGTTACTGTACAATTTATGACGATTCACGTTTCGGGTTGCATTGGACTGGACCACTACCCCCAGGAAAGTTATCAAATTATATATACTATTTTTCGCGCGCGTGTCTCAATGCTATACCGACTCATTATTTTCTTTTATTTTTGTTTTTGTGTTTACTTGTTTATTTATTTTAACTTTTTTAAATTTAATTTTAAAAAGATATATAGAAAGAAATAAAAGCAAAAAAAAGCTAAAATCATCATCATCATCAAAGCTGGTGATGATAAGTGAGGTTTACACAACAAGTGACTAAAACATTTATTTATCAATTTACAGTCGTTGCCACCTAATTTTGCCTCTAAGGCATCAATTTTTGACAGTGCGCATCAATTTTTTCCTCTAAGGCATCAATTTTTGATAGTGCACATCAATTTGACTCTAACGCACCTATTTTTGTCTGTAAGTGATCAATTTTTGACTCTTGTAGGAATAATGACAATTTTACAGGATATTCAAGCAGATTTTTAACAATTGTTATTCCATAACTCATAAAAAATACAAAAACTATGTAATTTGAGCGTTTCTTGAGAAAAAATTATCAAATTTTAGAAATACTAAAGCTTTTGTTTACAGCTGAAAATACGTGCCAATTTTTTCGCTCCATTAAAATTTCCCAAAATTGGCAAAACAATTGCTTTGATTTAAATTCTATCAGTGAAATAATTAAATAAATTACTTCAAATTTTGTAATTAAAGCGATTGACTCACCGTCAAAAATTTATGCCTTCGAGGCAAACATTGATACGCACTGTCAAAAATTGATGCCTTCGAGGCAAACATAGGTGAGTTAGAATAAAAATTTAGCGGCAACGACTGTATATTTCATTCACGCTTTCGCGGATTTCATCTTTTCTAAATTAATCTACTTCCTTACTATTGTCACAACAGTCATACTTCATACAATAGTGGCCTTGATGTGAGTTGCACACAGTCTCTTAAATTGGGGTATAGTCTCTGCATTACAAACCACTCTGGGCATCATATTAAAATTTTGTATGCCTTTGAAAAACAAAGAGTTTATTGCTGATTCTGTCTCAACCTTAGGAACTCTCGGATCTGCTGCTCTTCTTGTGTTGTAGTCGTGCACATTTAATCCTCGAACAACCCGATCACAAAGATATTGAGGCAAGTGACTGTTCAGGAGTTTATAAACAAAAATAATTGTTTGGTACATTACCCGCTGTTTCACCGACATCCATTTTAGGGTATCCAGCATAATCAATGACGACGTATACCATCCGCATCCTAGAATAGCTCGCATTGCTCTGTTTTGCAGTTTTTGCATTCTTGTTGTTTGTCCTGCATTAACCATAAAAAGAATTGACGGACAAAAATCCAGATGTGCTGTATCTTTGCAAAAACACTTAAGTCTTTTTTTAGTCGACAAATAATCCCGCATTTTTTCGCCATTTTCTTAATGATATTATCAATGTGGCTTTTAAATTTCAGTTCTTCATCTATTGTGACTCCAAGATATTCATTTCTTTAACTCTCTCTATGGCCTCGTCATCAATATTGATCTGTAAGTCAAAGAGGGTCTTGGTACGGGACAGCACTAACAGTTTAGTTTTTTTTTTTGCATTTTATTTCAATTTTTTGTACTTCAACCATCGATCTAGCGAGGCCAGATCCTCATTCAGCTTCGTTGTTGCCAGATCACAAAATTTTAATACATTTTTCATGTCATTTATATACATAATAAACAAAATAGGACCAAGCACACTTCCTTGGGGGACTCCCAATGAGTTTTCAAGAGATTCCGATGTTGTGGTTTTAAAACGAGTTATCTGAGTTCTCCCTTCTAAATAATTTTTAAACCAATCAAGTTCTTGTCCCACAATACCGAAGTTTTTTAAGGCATTAATTAACAAAGGTCTCGATATTATTTCAAAGGCTTTCCTTTAAGTATTGAACCAATTGCTCCTTCACCACGAGTTCTAAAATTTTTTCTAGGGTGTTTAGCATATTTATCGGTCTGAACTCTTCTGCAATGATTGTACCATTAATCTTAGGGATGGGAATCACTATTGATTCTTTCCAAGTATTTGGAAATTGTCCCGTAATCAGAGAATTATTTGGAAATTGTCCCGTAATCAGAGAATCGTTAATAATGTTAAGTAACGTGTCCCCTGTGACACTGAGACAATCTCGTATCACTTTACCATTTATATCATCAAGTCCAGAAGCTCCTTTCAATTTGAAACAGATTCTTTGGAGTGTTTCAATATCAATCAGCTGAAAGTGAAATATTTTTCTTGTTTGCTCCATATTTTTAATTTGCTCTGGTTCATGGCATTGAGGAATGCTTTTATGTATATCCATAACACTATTGACAAAGTGTTCATTAAACAACCGGGCAATTTCTGATTCGTCTTCGATTATCTTGTCATTAAATTGCACCCTACCTGTTTCATTGGAACCTGTTTGCAACCAACTTTTTAACAACTTCCACAATTGTTTGCTTTTAAATGTTTTTTTATTGTTTAATGAAACGTTGCATTTTTGTAAAGTTAGAACAATGGTTTCATGGACAATTTTGTAAATTATTGACTCTTTTATAAATATAGTCACACCTCCAGTATGTCGAGAATTGGATAAGCATGAAATTGCCGTGAATCCAGGAATTCCATACTGTTCGAAAGCTTCAGCTTCCACAATGTGTGTTTCGGTTATAAACACTAACCAAGGTTGAATTGTTTGTACAATATGATTCAACATTATGTGACTAGACGACAATCCAGCCACATTCATGTATAACATCTGTATGTTCTTACTTTGTTTATTCTGCAATTGCTACTTACTCAATTGCTGTTTTCTTGATTTCAACCATTTAAACGTGGGACATTCTTTACGGAAGGCTGAATGAGCAGTGTTAAGTTTTAATCCTCTTTGCATATTTTGGGTGGAACAGTTAGTGCAGCATTCAGATGACGACTTACAATCTGATGTTTTATGTTTACCACTACATTTGGAACAAGTTTCTTCGTTATCACATGTTGTGCTTTTATGACCAAATTGTCGGCACTTAAAACATCTCATGATATGAAAAGATTCGTGTACGTAGACTCTATCAAATCCAATATTAATCTTTTTTTCTCTGTCTAAGTAAATTGCTGTGTCGTGATCCACCTCAATTATGACATTATACTTTTTGTATTTATAGTCAGCTTTTTCAAATTTTCCCAAAATTTTGATGTACGCTGCTTAAAAGCCATTATTTTGCGTTTTGATGAGATCTACCATTTCGTCTTCTTTATAATTTTCCGACAAACCGATAATACGGAACTTTCTAGTTTGCAAGGAAGTTAGATACTGCTCACCCAAAAATGTCTGTATTTCCTTTCTTATATTGTCAATCCCTTCTTGTGAAGCCCATTCAACAATAATTTGACCAGGCTTACCATTACGGAAATTTGAACTGAACTGAATCAAATGAAGAAAAAAACCAACAATAAATCAAATGGATTTACACCAGAACATTAGAATAGCCGTTGCTCGCTATGGCAAGGACCTTTTATAGACGGTCTATGAAGAAATGCACAATGAATATTGATTCCAGGAAATAAATTTCAGTCAACTGAATAACTGAAAAACTACCATGAATGTTATTGCAAACGGTCTGCGAGGGTACCTTCAAATTCCTTCGGATTCCGTTAACCGGCCGTGTTTTGTGCGTTTATTGAAGAGTGTGAAAAAAACTAGAAAAAAAATACTTTTCAATATAACTTAGCGTCGTCTACACGACAGCACGGCGTTGACATGGTAAGAGAACCAATTAGAATTAAGCTTTTTCATACAAGCAAGTTCTATCTAAATCTAATTAAGTGATCTGATATACCTAAAACCTATTTCCTAAAACCTAAAACCTACTATCCAACAAGTAGTATATTTGAAGGACACAAATCAAACGAAATATCGATTTCAAACAGTTATATAATAGACTCTATAAATAACAGTCATAGTCAACGTAAAACTTATGCTACTAAACAATGTGTATAACTATAATTTTTATTTGAGTTATGAGCCCAAACGGGTTGTTTTGCATACTAGTTAATTGTTACTAAACCCGCATTCGTTTCAACAAAAATGTTAAAGCTCTAAGTAAGCTCACCCGGAAGATGAAAATGATGATTTACAATCGTTAAATGCTGGACTCACCGTTCTTATCCAACCATTTCGTACTTTCTCTTATTATAAAAAAATTAACCACACCCGCAGCCACTGAGTTATGCAGTAAGCGAATCGTAAAGGTGCCAAAAGCATGAAAATAAAAGTAGGTGGCCAACTACCAAGTGCGGCAAGAGCATCAAGCAAAGGGATAAATGCCAATAGAAACGAGATGCGGAAAACGTTTCGCTCATCATCAAATGGAGCGGGTAATATAACTTTTATGATTAATCACCTTCTAACCATGCTTCCTTCACCCTTGCACCAGTCCTAACGGCGTAATGGCTGCCCCGGTCCCGTAATTAATCATCCTAATCAAACAACGCTCAGTTGCCGTGCGTACCGGTAAGATGCTTATTTTATCATTTTCTCTCCCACTCTTTCTCTTCCCACCTTTAACAGTGCTTGGAGCAACACAAGCGTGGTCAGAACACAATGCCGAGGTTAATTTCCCTTTCAGACAGTGCAACATTTTTCGCCTGGATACTCGTCGTGCATTTAGTGTAAATTGTGTTGAATGCAAATCTCATTTGCAATACACTCAAATGTTTTTAACACAGCGTAAAGCGAGAGAAACATCAAGCTGTCCTCCCGACGGATCCGAACCCTAACCGTTGACAAATCTATCAATAGCTGCTTAAGGAGTTTACCTTACAGCTCCCGGGTAAGGGCAATCAATCTAGCTAGCACGCAGCCTGGAACAGGAGAAAGATCGGGCGCCGGCGAAGAACCAATCATCGCCATCGTCAACGCCATCTGACGGTTATCGGTTCTCAGGCAGTTACCCCGTAGGCGCCGTACCGAAGGCTGCTGATTAAGTATTAAAATGAGATTTATATTCCTCGGTTGAATAATTAATTAGGCATTAGTTAAATATTAATCCTGACGCTAGCCGTGCGGCATTGATTAAAAAAGGTGTGAGTGTATGTTTGCAAATGAAACTGATGGAGCAGGGAGGGGTTTCTATTGATAGTTGGATTGAGAGGGTTTTGGAATAGGTTATGAAAGGTCAGCAAAGGATTTAGCTGTTAGTAGTGCAAATCATGATTTCAAGATTAGAGTTACTGAATTAAATTTTGAATAGGAAATCATCATTCACAATGCTGCAAGAAGTTTAATAATGACTCGATTTCATAATGCTTTCCAGTCATGTTTTTAAGAGGCTTTTGATGAAAACTCAAACTTAAAACAAGTAAACAATTATATTCAGGTTTGACATCACGCTATTGTTAAGTTCTCTGATATCTGATATTAATATCGAAAATGTCTTTCAAATCATACGTTCCAGTTTCAATAATTTCGAACAACGGCTAAACATAGCAACACCGGCATTAACACACTGATAGCTGGGATTCATTGTACAACTAACTAAACAACAAAGGCTTGTGTTCCACATTCCCCATCGACCAAGAATTATGCTGCAGTTCGATATTGTCTGACTTTGTGGAATGTTTAGCCAACACGCGATACGTTCCATAAGGTAAGGTGAACGTATCCATCGCATTGCGATTTTCTGTTCAATTGTGGACTATACGTTATTTATGTGCAAGTTACATTTGCACATACCCGGTTATCCCATGAGACTATTACTAAAACTGATTGGTGTTATAAAATAACATAAAAGAAACGGAATATGCCACTTTATACTAGCAGTATTTATCAGCAGTCTTATCTTAATTTGTGATTATTAAATTCACGGGGTTGTTGTACACAATAACAATATATTACAGGGTTTATTGAATATTTGTCGAATTCAATAATTCAATATCATCATTTGAAATTAAACATAAGCAATTTAATGGTAAAATATTCTACCCAAACTTATATAAACTCCTAATATTCAAGCAAAAGCCTCACGAAACTGCACACTGTTCTGTTCGTGAAATATTGATATAAAGCGGCCTTTCATCGTATTTCATGCCATGGAGATAGAAGATAACAAGCACAGACGTTATATCATGCGATAGGCAATTATGATTTCTAATGCATTGCGTAGCGCTGGCATATCTTCACCGATCGCATCGCGTACCATTCGAGTCCATTGCCTTCCTAAGACAACGGTTGACAAGGAATGCTGCATCTTCAACGTCCACCGTCCCCACGCACTGGCGCTGGCGGAATGTCGCGTTGAAGTTCAATTCTACATCGTTTTAGCCACAGTGGGACAGTCGTTAAAACATAGAATCAAACTTCAAATCATGGAATCTTTTTAAATCATTCCTAATTTATTATTGTATTTGTTAATTAACTACAAAATGTTTTTTGTCTTTGTTTACGTATGAGCCATTTGTTATTTAAATGTACTTTTAGATAGTAATACCATCTAATTACACTTTACTTCCTTCTCTGCCCATAGTTACCTCGCCACTCGAATTGTCAGGGAATGTCGCGAAGCTTTCAGAAAGAACGGCTATCTGTGGAAGCAAGACACATCCGTAGCACATTCCACCGGACAGCATAGCACTTTGCCTTCGAGATTGGAATGAAACGGAAGAGCAAAGGGACCGAACAGCAATCCAACGGCTAGAAATTGTTATTTTCAGCGTCATGATTTTATATTATTCATACGGCTAGTGATGATTTATGTGCCAAAGATACTAAAAGTTATTTCAGCATAATTTATACGCTCGGAAACACTCCAGAATCGGCTGCGGCTGCATTCAGAGATTTCTGCATTCTGTGCACCCGGCCTGACCGAAACGGACCCTGGCAGGAGGCCAGCAGCATACCTCACGCCCTTCCTTCCTACAACCACATGCACGCATGCACACACACATACACAATGCAAAAGGACGAAAACTATGTCAATTGGAAAACGGAATTCAATTGACGGCATTTATACGTTTCCTATTGTTCTGCTCAAGTGGTCCCATTTACTTTCGGACGCGATGGTGCTGCTCTGCTTTCCCTCGACAAAGAGGCACTGGTTTTGGGAGCGGTAAAAGTACGTGGAGGTAACATTTCCAGCAAATGTGCATCGAATGATTTGTTCGTGCTGTTAGGCACGTTTCGAACGTGCAGAAGGTGGAGAACAAATAACTGGCGCAAGAAACTGTCGTTAGGGGAAGTGATTTCTTCGATTATCCAAAAAGCACTCACACTCATACACCGAACCTTGATAAAGATGCGTCTTGGGGTTTAGTTTTTGAGCGTTATTTGCCGGGAAAAATGTGATGGCAGTACTGGTTTAAACTAAATATTTACAGCGTGTTTAACAGTGGTAAAATAAACTTAAAATGAAAGCTTTACTAGCAGTAGGGAATCAAGAGATCATATCGTCATTTATGAAAGATTGCTCATAATTAATACAAACATATAAATACGGCGATCTTTCCACGTGCAATTGCTATTGCTGACTGACCTCATTGCAAACCATTTTCAACCACTTCTTCGCATTATTTCAAATCATTCATTTGCTCTAGCCCACAACACTTAATCAACATCACTCTTCAGCACGGTTCGGCTCTAAATCGCAACACGACAACCAGAGCGTGAACATATTTTCCAAAAACGTGTTGAAAATGGACAGCGACTCCTTCGATAATTTATGCCGTGCCAGATGTGAAGCTGACCTCATTCCTGCTTTATTAATTCAATAACAAATTATCTAGCAATAAACACATTATTTTAACGTGACCCCTGGGAAACACTGTTTCGCTTTTATTGAACCCTCCATCCACCGCCGTTGTGCGCTGTTGCGTGTGGAAACATTATGCACCCAGTCCAACTCGGTACGTTGGTTAGTGAAACACTCGTTACCAGGTATGGTACAAGTGGTACCGTGCATGTGGTTTAGCTGTAGGAATACTAGTCATTTTAATTAAGGTGTATTTTGTGTTGATTACTAATGCATGAAATATTCGCAGGAGTACATTTCAGAAAACTACTGGGGTACTGGTTAAACTATGTCCTTTCCTAAAACTCGCTAAACAATTCTAACTAAAACAAAAAAATACTAAACAAAAAGAAAAGCTAAATTCTTCAAATTTAGTGCTACAAATGCAGTCGATCTAGCATAAATCTTTCTGTGCTGTAACCTTTGATGATAATGAATTAAAATGAATTGATTGAACAATGAAATGAAGCAGCACAATTGCAAACGTGTGACAGCCCCTCATATTATTACTAATTACAATGTAAAATTGGGATCAAACAGGATTGAGGCACTTTGTATGGCAAATAATTTTCTGTGTTTCATTGTCAATTATAAGAATTAATTGTTAATTTATTTTTGCAACTCTGTCTTTGATTGATTTTGAGTATTTTTCTGTGCAAGAGGAGGCCCTCAATTATTATTTATATTAATGAGGAGAGTCCTACAGCAAACCATTCATTGGAATTAACTATCAGTGAATGAATAGTTTACCCAAACAAAAGAAGGATAGGAAGCCCTACGGTATTAGGAAGTTTAATCCAGACTACGTTTGAAATTATGACAGGCATACTGTTAAGACTAACCCCGAAGAGGCTCCAATCATCTTTGCACAAATACTACTGATCAAATGCATCAAAAGTCATTTAGTAATTTTACCTGGTTTTCGACTTTGACGCTACATAAAAGTGATTTAAAGACCGTCTATACTCCAGGGGTCATCGATCTCTTCAGTTAGCGGGACACAAATGCCGTTGTTCCGGTTCATGTTGACATTGACTTAACGGTGATCGTTAATTCTGAGTTTTATATATAAATACTCACTGAAACCGTCATATTTATACAGCTTTCTAACAATACGTTTCGTCATAATATAGTAAAGAAGAAAAAAAAGATAAAAATAGCCTTATTTTTATTTTATTTTAACCTTTAAGTCATCGTGGGCTGCGTTTTACCCATGATGGAGTTTGAAGAGCCCTCCTCCAGCATGTTCTAATACGTATACAACTCAAATTTGGTCTGTACCTAAGAAGGAAATAGTTAAAGAATAATTATTTAACGAGTGATCTGATCTGAGTGCATTGCATGAGCTTTTTTTGGATTCGGTATAACTATGAAAAAAAAAAATTAAACATCATTTACATGTAATAACTGCATTGAGTATCTGATTGCTATGTTTTTTCTTCATTTATCTCAAATCTGATAAGATGCTTACTTAAAGGAGGTGATGCCTTCGCGACTTTACAAAATCAAATTAAGCCGGTTATTGATTATCGTTAAACTATCCCTGGTTCGTTAAAAGTACGATGGGATTAAAGAAGAAGGTAGCAATCACTAAATGATTTGTGAAAACCTCGAGAGATCTCGAGAATCAATTTGAAACAAATTAAAACACAACACATTTATTATACATATTTTAAAAATAATAGTTTTGTTTCAAATTATGCTACAGTTAAAACAAATCACTTAGACCGCAAATCAAAGGTAGCGCGGCACATTAGCATTAGAAAACTAACTAAGCAGTGAGATAATAAAAAAAAATAAACAATTCAATACAAACCTTTTTCGAAGCTGTGTGCATTTACACTAATGAGTACAACTAGTGTAACTTTTTTGTGATGTTTTTCGGTCAAGCAGGACCTTATCGCAATCGTGTTTATTTGCGTGTGTGTTCGTGTTAGGAGTTTATTTACCTTCCATTTCTTGGCTGAAACGAAACGGACTAACACTATCAAAAACAGCCAAAAACCGTACCGATAACACAAACCAAATACCATCAGCGTTGATAATTTTCTGCCAATTTACAATTACATAGACAAGTCTATCGTAATCGTCATTAGTGACGTCATGGTTGATTTTGTCTATGTTTTTTGCGATCATTTGCATGTGATCTTCACACACTAGAGTTGGTTTTCAGTGTATTTAGTGTGTATTTTGGTGAAGCGAGAATGGAAGAATGATTTTGGTCCCATTTTTGTCAGTGTTGCTTTTGATGTGCACCAAAGTACCTCGTGGTAATGCACCTTTAAAAATCTAAAATGAAACATTTATCAAATAAACCTGTGTTACCTGAATAAGGCTGATTTTTTTACTATTGTGGTTCTTACAACAAATTGACAGTGTAAAATCAAGTATTATTCATAGAAAAATATGCAAATGATATAAATTTTAAAGAGTGAGTTATCAGTGCGTTCAGTGTCAGTTTCAATTCCACTCGTATACCGATGATAAGCACAGCTATAAAAGACTGCAGTGAATAAAATCGAACCAAATTTGATACCGTAATAACAAAAACAAAGCTGAGTAAAAAAACAAGAACAATGTGGGTAACATATTCCTACGGAAATGTTTCTAGATTATTTTGCACCTTTTTATTACAGTGCAATGAAATCGTTCCGATGTGCTATTATGCTAATTTTGTCATGGAGTGAACAATGAGTGTTCCAGCAACTGAGATTTTATTTGTTTATATATTGACATCCAAAACAAAATAGCACTATCCAAAAGTCACACTGATCACGAAATACTAACATCTTTTGCACTTGATTTGATTTCAATTCAAGGCTCCATCAAGAGTGTGTACGCTAAATTTAATTTGCATTGGAATCTCGAAAGAGCCACGAGGTCAGCCTTGAGGCCAACAAAACTCGAACATAAATGCTTATTATATTCCCTTCGCCAAGCTGCAATCGCTTAGAAGTGGTGGCATACGTATATATTCATATTTTCAATCTTTTCTCATCCACTCTTTTCCACTGCACGATCTCTTTTAAAGAACTTCATTGGAGAGGGTTTCCCCTACATAAAGCATCATTACCTAGAGCACCCTTGTTCTTTTCTTAAAGTTTTTTTAAGCTCTGATTCTTCAAATCATTCCTTATCCTGAGCAGAAGCAGAGCGAAACCACCAAGTTCAAAAGTTTGAAGATAAGCGACCAGCCAACACTCAAACTCGACACTGCAAAGGGTGCATAATCGAATTCAGCTCATCACCATCAGCCGAGAAAGCAGTTCGCTTGAGTTTGTAGTTTTCAGAACTCATCAAAAATGGATCAGTCCTCGGCGGTTGGAGCCACGACAATTTCGTCCTCGTCTCTCTCGACCACTTCCAACGTGCTGACACACGCGCCGGACGCTTCGCACAGCAGCGATATGGAGTGCATCGATGAGAATGTGATCGTAAGTGCACGTTTCACTCGCTCGTTGCTACATACCGTTCGTTAGGGGAAAGGGGCATTGAAGGGGGGCAGAATAGGGGGTGAATTCTCTCACAGGTGCATTGTGTTATCAGGGAAAGCAAAAAACCATATTCGCTGGGTCCATCAAGAAAGTGAACAGAAAGCAAACGACTTCCCGTGTGCTCCCGAGAGATCAAAGTGATGAAACGCAAACCATGTGTCAGCTTTTCTCGACTAATGCAAGTGATTCGGACTCCGCTTCTGGTAGAGGGCAAGCTTAACAAGACAGTAGTTCAGTCCTTTTTATCAACTCTTCTTTTTTGTCCCGCATGTGAACAATGTTACTCGCTTAGCTCACCTTGGGCAAACTTAGCAATACCAAACGGTACTACCTGTTCCGTTACCGGGCTGCAGAATCTCTCCAACACATGAGGAAGCGACCATTTTCTGAATCAATTTTAAAACAGGCTCTTTGCAGCTGTGCGACCAGGTGCATCGACGCTGAAAGGATAAATAGAACGCTATTCGAAAGGGTCCGGGCATAGTACCAGCTGGCGAAGGAATGCGAGAGATTAGAGTAAGCTGTTTCTTTGCGTTTCCACTCCAAGTAAAGAGCATGCAAAAGCAATCTGTTTATATGGGGAAAATGGAAAAATTCTAATCCTCTCAACCTCAACCAACGAAGCAAAGCACTCTCACCTGTGACAAAACTTAAGAGATTCATGCAAAACGCACCTAATGAAACCCGACACACTGTAACTGGAATGTACAATTCCATATGATCTTTAGTCTCAGGAGAGATTTGAAGTATGCTCGTATTCTGACAACTTTTTCGTTCTAGTTTAGCTCTCTTTATGAGTGGAGTTTTAAATATATAAATACTTTTAAGCAGGTTCTCCAAAACACGTTATGTAAACAGTCGAAGAATAGGATGTTAGTAAAATGCCCTAGTTGGTTTATCCTGTTTTCATAATGGAAAAAATCATTTCAACAGCCTTTGACTTTTTTGTAACAAAAACTGTTATCTGAACCTTCCACTCGTCGTCAACTCAACAGCATAGCTTTGAAAGATACTAAACGTTTTTGCCAACCTTTTGCCAACCCATTTTGCTAGGCTTCATCAAATCAGCATAATGCACTCTCTATCTGCACTTTTCCCGTGTCGAAACTTGTACGGTTGAGTTTGTTGAAAGTTCAACAGCATAACACTAGGACACGCAGTATACTATTCGACGAAATCGTTAGCTAAGCTATGTGCCAAGAATCCCAAGTGTATAAGCAGAGCATAAAAGCAACCACAAAAACGAATTCTCCATAAATACGGTGCATCATACAGAAACAATGATTATGTGTATCAAGGCCTTTAGGGTTTGATTCGCTATGTTGTTTTTAGCTATGTTTCATCCTTATTTTTTTTTTCATTATACCATCAGATTGGGTACAAAATAGAAGTAAAGTAAACATCCACGCAGTGGCGGATTTAACGGTACGCGGACTGAGCGGCCACGGGGGGCCCGTCAATTTAGGGGCCCCGTGGATGGTAATTCCAGCACATACAACAATGTGTACAGTAGTCTCATCGAGAACTTCTGTGCCCAATAGGGGCCTCATGGACGAAAAGAGTCATACTTGGTGTTTGGTACTTGGTGTCTAAAAATGATCTAGATATATTTTTTTTATTATATCGTTTCATAGACTTGAAAAACGATCAAGTATAAATATTCGCTATTAGGCAGCGTGTTAGATCGTCAACAGGAAGTTTGTAATCTAGGTGTTAAACTGTCTTCTTCTTTGGCACAACAATTGCTGTCGGTCCAGGCCTGCCTGTACCCACTAGTGAGAAGTGAGCTTGGCTTTCAGTGACTTATTGCTACCATAGCAGGATAGTCAGGTTTGAATCCATCCGAGGTTTGAACCCATGATGGGCATGTTGTTAAGTCGTTCGGGTTGACGACAGTACCACGCGACCGGCCTGCACCGTCAAATAATGACACTAAAACTCAATAGGATCATTTCAGGCGAAAATTGGCGGAATTTCGATATGACATCCAAGTCCGCGAACCAACAATTTTGTCGCGAAAACTAAGAATCAATTATAAAAATCGAAGGTAGATCTTAATACATGCCTACACGAATGTGTTCGTCCGCACTGACAAACATTCCGGATAACTGACGATAGATAGCTCGCAGGGGCGAATATTTATTTTTGAAAGTAAGTTTAAATAATTACCTTTCCAAGGATGTTCATGGAAAGACATTATTTCGCATAGTTTTGTTTCTATAGCCAGCCCGAAAAAGTTCTTTTTCAAACGTTATGTAAATCTACGAAAATCAAGTGGGCTTATGAGGTCCGTCCATTTCATTCGAAAACAGGCAAATTGTTGCAGCTGGCTGCTTTATTTTGCATTCTTTATAGAATGCTTTGTTAACAATATATCTACATTTTTCATCAATATACGTGCTTTTGAGATATTTCCCGGTAGAACTTCATTCAGTCGTCAAACTTTCATTTTCTAGCCACCGATCACCCATTTGAAGATTTTTTTGATACAATAAACATTTGCCAAATTACGAAAAAAACAACAATTAAATGGTTTTTGATGCAGCATTTCAACGAAAATATTTTAACATGCTTACTGGTCCTAATATTGAAATTGTCATGTATGCCTCTCTTCGTCTTATGCATATATTTCTGCCATATCAATTTGAACACTTCACATTATGTAGGATCGGTTGAAAAAGTCATTATTGCTAACTGGAACACTTTGATATATACTATTTTTTCGGTGAATTCTGGCATTCTGATAATATTATTAAAAATAAAAATAAAAATTTAATATAAATTAATATGCTTGTTGGTTACAACTTGAAACAGTTAAATAAACAGAATTGTTTGAAGACTGATATCAAAGTATTTTAGTTAAGATGGCCACCACTGTACATTCAAAGGAGTTTGTATGGAATAATTAAACAATTGATATCCGTATTGGATCACGACTTTAGGGTACAAGCAATATTGTATCTCAAAATCGTATTAAATTATCTCTTAACATTTGTAGCCTAGTCTCGGTAAAAAATAACCCAGATACACAGAACTGAGATGTCGGATATGATCTGAGTTGAGTCTGACTAGCAGTTGAGATTTATGTCACCACTACTAAATTCAGACTAAACTAAATACAAGCTCAACACATGTTTTTTCCGAAATTCGGTAAAAAAAATAAAACCAACTAACTTTTCGATAATTCGTTATCGCTCAAGAAAACTTTAGCTTATACATTAATAAAATAATCAACAGCCGGGAAATTTCGGCTATATATTTTCAACATGGATAGTAAAGTGTGTTTAAGTGTGTAGCTAGAATTGTTAAGCCTTACAATTTCTCATTCCTAAATGATTGGATATGAATTTGAAAAACAATTAAAAAAATAAGATTCATGAAAACAACTTCAAAATTACGTGACATGTACGAATATCTAACTAAATATGAAAAATATCCCGCGTTGTAACAATATCTCATTTTTCGATGAAATAATTTATCAGCACTTATTTATCTAGAGAGCTTTGCCAATCGATCCTTTGCCGATAAGCACCCAATTTCATTAGGCATCCATTTGCCATTTCCAACGATACCATAGATCGTCATTCTATATCTGAGGTTTCGTTAGGCTAAAAATAGTCAGCAAACGGGTTTTCACCACCATTTCCAATCACTCTCGGTGCAGATTCCAGATGACATTCAACTTTTTTTTTAAATAAAATGATACATGAATAAAAAAAAAAACAATCCACAACAGTGCTACGTTCGTTACGGAGCGACAAAGCGTCACCCAATTCACCGTCCATCGATCATTCCATTTAACGTTTTGCATTTTCACTAGCAACCGACACCGAGACTGGCATGAGGCCTCTGGTTGGCTGGCATTGATTTATGGGATTTGCAGTGAAATGTGTCTACTCGATGCATTCATTCCTTACCCTTTTTTGTAGCTGATCCCGTTTCACACCTTTTGGTGGGAAAATCCTTACGGAGATGAAACTGCAACTACGGTTTCACTGCTCCCTGGATACTCGAAATGGTTATATTATCGAACAAGCATGCCGTTAACATGATGGACATCGGAAGCTGACCACCGATGACATTTGTCGGTGGTTTGACATTTGCTTATATATCGATACGAATGGGGATACGTTTGGAAAAATGGAGGCCTTTTTTAAAAGCTTTCGATAGAAATGCATTTTTGAATGTAAAGCTTTTAATCGAAGTTTATCGTAGATATATGTTCCGTTGTAAATAACGGTTCAAAATACACATCTTTTAAGTCGTTTATTCATTTATTTGAATTATTTTAAAGTACCTATAATCTTACCAATGTGTATGGTTTTGTTGTAACGTTATGATACAATATTTTATTATTAGTAAAACTGTCTAACTTATTGGTTTAATATCTAATATGCAAAAAGGATAATATTTTTCGAACATTACACTTCAAACAGATTAGTTTTTAAAAAATTACACCGTTTTGCCACTTACAAAGTCTTGATTCGACTAGAGTTTGTCAATTTGATGTATTGACATCTACTTCCATTCACTTTTTTAGTTTTTTAGTTTTAGTTCCACTGACTTCACTTTTTGTACGTTTAAAAAATATGAAAAGGTAGGTAGTTTATGTTTACTTTGAATTGCTTATTAACAAATATGATTGCAAATTCGAAATGTAATTATATACAGTTAGATTTAAAATTAAAACCGTTATGATTCAAATTATGGACAACTTCAAATTCCGGACACTCGGTATGTTTTTTTTTTTTTTTGTATTTCATCATATTCAGTCCCTGGCCATACCGCTATTTAATTTGAAAAAAAAAATGCTATGATGTACTAAAATAAATTAAAAATGTGTCTGTCGTTTAGTAGACCGTGATGCCACAGTAAATCAATCTTTTTAGTTTTGTTTCAAACTGACACCAGTATTTTTTCTTCGATTATTCCTTGTAATTGCACCCACATGCATTGAAATTCATCGGAATCCTCAGTGGAAGTAGTTGTTAACGTGACAAAAAGTGTTTTGTCATATAGGGTTTTCCATTCCAATTAACAATTGTCCACAGTTACTAGCAATCTTCGATTTGAAAAACACAATTGTCTACCACTTACAAACAAGTCAAGCCGTTTTTGGTACACTGTCCATTTCAATTTCACAATTGTCGTCTTCGAAAACACACGACAGATGCGGCACGGTTTTGGCTGGAACGTGTATCACTTGTCTTGTGTTTTTCAAATCGAGGATTGCTAGTAGACTGCGGACAGTTGTTAATTGGAATGGAAAACCCTGTATGATGCCTTACAATTCGAAGCAAGATATTTTATCTTGTTTTAAATTACGGATAGCCGAAGTAAATTGTGATTAATTGCATGAAAATATGTTTTTTAGAAAATGTTAATGAGATTAAAACAACGATATTTAAAGATGTATGTGACAAATGCTTTAATGTATCTGACAAATGCTTTACGGAATAGATCGTCAATTCGTGTAACAGTTCCTTGGTTTTATGCACTTACGAGTACATAAAAAACAGCACCCAAACCCCGTTGTTTTTAAGTCCGTCGTTCTGTCAATCTAGGAGAACTCCTTCACTCAGAATTCAGTATTCGGAACATAAAAAAAGTCAACAACTGAAAAAGGTGTAGTGTGAATATAAAAATTAAAGACCAAATTTTGAGGCTGTCCGGAATATTGATCAAAACGTCTGTAATTTGAAAAATGAACTCGAAATTGTCCGGAATATGAATCAAAATATCGTTGCCATTTTGGGATTTTTAGCAATATTTCGAGTATAATTATTGGAAATCCTTATTTTTTCTCAAATGTATAATATTTGCTTCAGTACTGCGTATCGTCATACAGCAACTTGGTTATCATCCAACATCAGACGCCATCACGACACGCTCGATTCGCCAAACACTGGCGCAATATTCATCGTTCCTGTCTATCGTCCCTTCAACGCAGTACGCTCTTCTTGCTGGTAAACAGCAAGATCAGCCATGGAGAGCTGTTGCATCGAATGAACCGCGTCCCATCTCCGTCATGTTCGTTTTGTCCTGCAATAGACACTCTGGAACACAAATTCGCTGGCTGCAAAAGAGTTGCTGATGCTTGGCAGATTCTGCACCAGCGAATTAGCGTTGTAATTTCAGGGTGTCCGTCTTCGTCAACATTATTGTTCGGCTTGTTGCGTTTGCCTGTACTAAATGGCATTAGTGCAGGTAAACGTAACCATATCCTAAGTTTGTTTGCGAACTACGTCATCCACATCTTCTTCTTCTTCTTCTTTGGTGAGTGAGGATGTATTCCCCTACATTTGACGTTTCAAATGTATTTAAGGTTTTACCCACTCTATATTTTAACCTGACAGTTGTCATTTGGTTTTTTTTGTTATTTTGTTATTTTTTTCTTGAATTCATTTTTGTCTTTCTATGTTATTTTGTTTGTATTTTATAAATTCCTGTTTGATTTTCCTTCATGAATTTGGTAATTTTTTTAATTTCGTATCCTGATTTTTATTTCCATCTTTCTTTTAATCTATCAAATGTTATGTCTCCTCTATTTGTTTCGTATTTTTTGCAGTTAAAAACCATATGCCGCCCTGTATTTTGTGTTTGGCATATTTGGCACACTCCTGATTCTACTAATTTCATTTTGGCCAGCCAAAATGGTGACAGGTCATGTCCTGTTAACAATTTGTTTATTGTTCTCACTTCTTCCGAGTTTATGTCAATATCTTTTTCCCACGGTATCATTTCAAATTTTTTTTGAAATGCCTGGAATTTTTCTCCTTTGTTTTGACATTGTTCCTCGTACCAGATTTTTGTTTTCTTTATCATTTCTATTTTATATCTTTCATACGCATCTACCAATCTTATTTTGTTTTCTGTTGTTATATTTGAGATTGTTCCTTCTTTGGCTAATCTATCCGCACATTCGTTTCCATGTATTCCTACATGTGCGGCTATCCACCACATTTTTTCCTTTAATCTATTTCCTATTTCTATTATATTATATATCGTTTCTTCAATTTCTTCTTCATTTTTGGCTTTTTTCAGGATATTACAGCTTGTTAGACTATCCATGTATATTGTTGGTCTCTCCATCTTTAGTTCTTCTGCCATTTTCATAGCTATTTCAATTACTTTCAGTTCTATGCTTGCTATGCAAGCTTCGTTATTTGCTTTTATGCTATGATACCAGTTTTCTTGTCCTTTCTGTATGTATATTCCTATTCCGTTTTTTTCTTTCTGTTTACTTCCATCTGTGAATATGTTATTTCTTTTCAGTTCTATGCTTGCTATGCAAGCTTCGTTATTTGCTTTTATGCTATGATACCAGTTTTCTTGTCCTTTCTGTATGTATATTCCTATTCCGTTTTTTTCTTTCTGTTTACTTCCATCTGTGAATATGTTATTTCTTTTTTTCATTTGTTCATTTATGTTCTCTAATACTATTTGTTTTGTTACTTGTTTATTCCTATTTTTCTTCTCTTCTATCTTGTTTTTTTATGCTGGTATTTATGCTTACGTTATGTTCTATGTCATTTATTCTACTTATGGCTATGTTTTGTATGGTACTTCTGTTATCTTGAAATAATTGTTGTTGTGCTGTTAATGTTTTCTTGTTTGTGTTATTTCGTACTGCGTTCAACAGTTGTTCTCTTATTATGGGGCTAACTGTGTAAGCTTTGGTCATTTCTTTGTTTGCTATATATTTACACCTTATTTCTAATGAGATTTCTGCATTTATGGCATGCAGTTAATTAATCGGGGTTGTTTTGGTACATCCTGATATTTTCCTTAGGGCCGTATTGGCTATAGTACTTATTTTCCTTGTAAATATTAATGTTAAATAGAACCTAAGCACGTTTTCAATAAAACATTTTATAAAAAAAGTAAAATAAGTTATACAGCAATTATCCGCAGTACGCGATACTCGATATACGCGAATTCGCAGTACGCGATTGCTCTAAATTTGACAGCTCCATGTGTTTTTTACAAATATTTTAATACTTTGAAATATTTCATGCTCTTTTTGAGTTTCCTTAATGTTCTTTTTGCATTTTGCATTAAATTTGTGCAAAAGATACCTGTTTTACAACAAAAAACTTTAATGCAAAACTCTGTGGCGATATTTTTCAACCCTCGAACTGGTAGTGTAAACTATTTTTTCCATACAAATCCGCTATACGCGAAAACTCGAGATACGCTATTGCGCTCGGTCCCGTACGATAGCGTATATCGGATAAAGACTGTATAGAGGTTTGACTGATTTAAATTAAATTAAGAAAATTAAGAAAATATTAAATGTCAAGTATGCCTTACGTGTCCGTAATTCGAAGCAATACGGTGTATATCAGTAATTATAATTAAAATGATTCTTTGAAAAAAAAAATGAAAACAATGCACAGTGACCATTTGCCGTGATGAAACCTCACAAATAAAAATTATCTTTTAGTCAAATTAAATTAAAGAATAAATAATTAAACTTTTTCACCAACTACTTCAAAAGATATTTTTTGCTATTTTCTTATGTCTAGCAAAGACATTAAAAATCATGAAATTCTGCATTCTTACAAATGCTTTTCTCTACCTACTAAAATATTACTTTTTAAAACCGATATAAAAACAGAAATAATAGATCTATTATACGAAGTATATCACCAAGCTGGTATAAGACAAAACAAAAAGGAGGAAATACCTTGAGACGGATATAAATCGTTAGCACAGGAAGTGTTATCAATAAAGACAGAAAAAGCCGTCATTCTCAAAATTTAAAAAATAAATAAATAAGTAGTGCTTTTTTACATCTCTCGCAACAGATTTTCAGGTAAAAGAACGTAGAAGAGTCTCAGTAGAATTGAAAGCTTACTTAGCCCTTAAAGCTTTTTCCTTTTTATTTCCAAAGTCCCAGACAGTGTAGCACCTACCAAACAACTTACACCATACTATGTGTGATAATTTTACGTTAAAATCCCTATTGCCAATGCTGCCCCTCTTCGCTGCATGTGCACAATGTTGAAATTTAAATATAAATTGATTTCTGCTGTTCTCCGACCGTGCATCCAAAATAAAACCATCGAACTCAAGTTTTGGACGTTGGTCGTTTGCCAAGTTTTTGTTCTATTGGGAGCTAAAAGTTAGTTACGAACACCGCACTCTGGCGACGATTGGAAAGTTTTGTATAATATGTTTGCCACAGCACGGGAAAAGCGATAGTCTCTTGTGTAATGGTGGTGATCACGTATGCTTAATGTGGGCGAAATAGGTGTTAAATGGAGGACACTGTGTAAATACGATGTTATTCAAATGCGTAATTCAAACATGGTAGAATGTAATAACCGAAAAAATGTAACATGGTAGAATACGCGCGCGAAATCAAAAAGCTTTTATTTCGGCAAGAAATTGCTCAATAAAGCGTTGTATTACACATTCAATAACTGGGAAATCCCTTTAATCAACAACGAATTTACAACATATCCATCATGAATTCAAGCTTTCTGGCTATAGCTAAACCGAAAAAGCATAGATAGTCAGGTCCGTTAATTGAAAGCCTACATCGACTACAATTGTTGAGCCAAATAAGAAGACCCAGTATTTGTAATATATGTTACATATATTACAGATTGACGAAATTACTGAAGCTGAGCCTACGTCTGTTACGCTGCGGTTCTGCAAACGTAAGGTAAGCATACCATTTAAAATTTATTTTCCTAGCTCAGGAATGGAATTAAATTTTTAGGAACTGGATAATTAAGGCAAACATTTTTTATGACACCAAAAACCAAAGAATGAAGCGTACAATTCAGTACGAACTGTAAACAGTTGAAAGTTTTTCTTCACGGTAACAAAGATGAGCTCCTAAATTTGATAAAGCACTACGAAATTTCACAGCACTTAAACAAATGTCTGCCACGTGCACTACAACACATCTCATTCACTACTACTGGAGGATGCGAATTCGCTTAACTATGGTGACTTGTTACCTTGGCAAGTACTCAACTTGATACAATTCATTATTAAACCTTTTCAATCTTAGAGCAAACACTTTCTCGTACCGTGTCTACTCTGAGTTGACTGAGCCACATTGCAAACTGCACGCTACACAATCTGCGTTAGTTCACAATAAACTTTTGATCCACGATGTTTTGGGGAGTTTGGTTATTGTAGATAGCACCATGAATGGGTTCCTTGTCGTAAAAGATTAAATGATTAAAAATAGTTATTTAAGGTCCCCAGTGCAAGACTTTCAAAAATTTTAAGCTCCATAGAAACTCCAATAATATTCATATTCATATTCATATTCATATTCATATTTATTTGTCTACCTTTTGGTTACACAAATGCTTAAATAATACTTATTACCTATGTTCCTAACCTAACAAAAATTAACACGAATTATCAAAAATTTGAGAAAAAAATTTTTTTTAGAAAATTAGAATCTAAAATTTAAAAATTAAAAATTAAAAATTAAAAATTAAAAATTAAAAATTAAAAATTAAAAATTAAAAATTAAAAATTAAGGCAGCACGGGATTATGGAGGGTTCTGATGCGGGATCGGAAAGAGGATAAGGGAAGGTTGAAATCAAACATAGAATATACACAGTTAAATCGACGAATTGCACGAAGAAGGGGGATGAAAAAGTTTTGGAAGTGCATCATACTGATCAATATAATACTATGTAATACTATCAATGTAATATTATGGAATCATAGAAAAAACTGGCATATTTTTCTTTAAAACTTGTTTTTGTTTGTTAAAACCTGTTGTTTTAAATCTTGTTTCGAAGAATACTTACATATTGTCGAAATATAGTACTATCAAAATAAAAATGAACAATTCAGCTATACTTGAATTTCATCGCTAGGCAAGAACTAGTCTAGGCTGTATAGCTGAACAAAACTCAACTTGCACATAAATAGTTTTATTGTAGCTATCTCCGCAGAAAAGTATCCATTTCAAGTTTCATTCAATTATTCCACAATTCGTTTGTCCTGTGAAGGTGTAGCTTTCGTTCCAGCATAAGCAGTTTAAGCCCTAAATGAACTAAAGTTTACTTTGCGTGCAGCTCAACCAAGTCTATCAAATAAAAAATAAAAATCATTATCCTCGTACTACAAAAGGTATAGTCAGGATACTGCTAACGCTAAGCTATGATTTCGGAAAAAGCATCTTCTGCGCTGGAACAAACGGGATCGTTTGCCAGAAGGAACAACTTCGTTGATAAATCTTACTAGACGTCAAAACAACATCGTTAGTGCTTATGCATCTCCCAACGTAAACTATTCTTAAATGAGGAAAACTTAACCTTACAACTTACAAAATGCCCATCAGTTTCTTTTAACAAGCTATTTTGTAGTCGTTGAGAGAATACTTCTATTCCGTGATTAATTTATGCCGCGTAGCTTGAACAATTGAAAAAAAATATTTAAAAGACAATAGACTTATTTTGATATACTCTACTACTAAAAACATAGTGTATACACTAAACTATATACACTACAACAATAGCATGTGTGATTTATTTCAAGCTAGTTGAGAAACAATAACAGTGTAGTGCTTTAATAACACGATTAATAACAAGAGACTATGAATTTTATTAGTTTATTCCAGTTTGATACTTTTTTCACTGGCTCGCATTTTAACTTGTCTTTCGATAAGCGGTCTGTTTCAAAATCAATCACATGGTATCAATATAAACTGAAATTTGTATTAAATAAAAAAACACTAAATAAAAACGAGACGTAGTAAAAGAAAACTTCACTAGGACTTCGGACACTCTTCGCGCAGTCAACAGCAATAACACTGTATTTAACTTTTTGTTTTGTGCAGAAGTAACGCTCCTCTTATGTTGCCTAAGTAATAATATAAAACTAAAATTAAATAGCACAAAATTTACATAAACCATTTTTTTTTTCAATTAACCTACTTTTCATACTTGAATTAAGTCGCTATTTGCAGTTGATCCTTCAAAGACATCCTATAATTACTTAACGCCAAAAACGAGAGATTTATTAACACATTTGTAACTACATCTGCATTATATTTTCTAACGATAATTTTCCCACGCTATATTAGTTTCTTCGTCCATATGTGGTAATACTTGCCATTGCTGGACTACGCCCCAGTTCCAGCGATGTTGAATTTCTTGGTCGTTGGGTAGGACATCTACAAACTTTCTTAGTGCTGCTACTACTCATCGTTGGATACATGCTACAGTTTTTGTGTGGTTTCAGGTAAATATATAAAAATAATGGTTTAGTCTAAAGTTATTTACAACATTTCGTCCCATAGCGCGTATTTGTATGTTACATATAAGTTAATTGTGCATTCATCGTAAAGCCTTCAAATGGATCGAGAGAGCCGTACTGTACATAGATCATTAAATAAACATAAACATAAAACATTTATTACCATTCACATATAATTCGTAGTATCTGCGAAACAATTCTATAGTTTATCAAATCGTATCAATATGCACCTACATTAACGGATCTCAATGTCTCACATTGTCTCACTAATGGCTACTTTGTGTGGTCAGATTAATCGGAATCCCATCGAGCACATTTTCACGCGTTTATTGAAACATGCACATCTTCACACAAACGGAGGCATGTTGCATGGGCCAGAACATTCTATTCACGCACTTTATGTTACTGACTGCGAGTAAAGAGAAAAAATATAACAAGGAATAGAGTAAACCTTCCACGTACGCGCACGAAACTTCACTCTTAAAGGTCGCTTTAGACCTTGCGTGAAAGTGAACGTGAAATTTTGGGTTTTTGCTATATTTCATTGAATATTTACCGGAATGTGATTTATCGTACACCAAAAGAAAGGATATTCAATTCCCCAAATATTCATATACAACACATTCCCTAACATAAAACATATTGAAATAATGAATTAAATACATTTTCTTGTGATTCTTCGCTGATCATTATTTTTCCACCGCGAACAATGCGTGGAATCGCAAGAAAATTTATTTAATTCATTATTTCCATATGTTTTATAGATTGAATAGTTAAGGAATTATACTATGAGGAATTATTTATGAGGAATATCATTTTTTTGGTGTGCATTCATCCATTTATTTATATTATTTATTTAGATTCACATTATTACGGTTTCGGGCGTATTTTCATACAATAAGCCATATTTTGATAAATATTCAATAAAACAAAACAAACAACCAAAATTTCATGTTCACTTTCACTGGAGCTCTAACGTGGACTTTACAATGATGCAACGAATGTGTGGGATCCATTGACCTGCGGTAAAAAACAAGTCATGATGTGAGTTGGACCATGAAAGAACTTCCAGCCGCCGTCTACGACACGTGCCTGGACAATGCTAGCATTGGAGATAGGTGTGGGTATAAAGTAAAAGCTCTCTTCCAGAAAGGACACCAGTCTACAAAAAAAAACTATGTTTTTTACTGAAAGGACAACAACTATATCTTTCATGTAAATCCTCTCTCAACTAAAAGGGCTGCGAGTTACAGGAGCGACTCACAACATACTACCCAACAAAAGTGTCGTGCCTATTATTCATCTCGCCCGCAAAGGTAACCTTGGCCGCGGGTAAAATCATGCTACCTTTATGTTGTGTTTGTTAATAAAAAAACACATTTGGATGCGTTCAATTAATGTTAGAAGCGCTCCTCAATTATAACACCCTTTTTGCCGGTCTAATGACGATTGTTTGACATTAGTTTGATCATATTTTAAAAAAATACCTTAATTATCTGTTCTTCGCAAAACAAATATCGCAATACACATTCTTTAATACGTTTGAAACCCTCCCTGCCAAAAAATCACTCCCCGGAAACACTTTCTAACCATTTGTGGTTATACACATAGGTATATTTGCATATTTACATATTTTTAATATTCGGTATAGAATTACCATTTCAAGCATACGCGAGCAAAGAGCGCGTTTGCTTTATTGTAAATTTTACCAAGGATTATACATATTTATGACCCGTGGTGTTTGTGTTAGGACAAGTTTTTAACCAATAAGGTCTTTGTTGTCGTAAATGGACGCACGTAGGTAAATGAAAACAGTGGTTGTTTTGTTTGCCTAAATTAACGAATATTGTATGTTCACCTGTGCTGTTGTTGTCATAGAAAATGGCAAATTGCATACCATACGTAGTAAAATCGCTGCCATATTGTAAATGCTTTCATACAGAGGCTCGTTTGAGAATGTTATTCAAACCAACCGCCATGTACATGCCCTTCGAGCAAAGAAAAGGAATAATTTTCATTTCATACGCCTCGTGAACAAGGGCGGCTTACACGGTCATATGCCAATTGTTTTTTTTTTTTTTTCAATGTATTTTGTAATACAAGGAATGTAAGCTTCAAAGAATGTAGTTCAAATCTTAGTTTTTATCTTACAAAAAAATAAAGCATGGATTTACGATTATAAATTCTTACATTGTGGTGTTTTTCATTTTGTCAGCATTGTTTACATTTTCGCGCCATTATGACAATTATAGTTTACAATACCGCCATTATGACAATTACATTCGATTTTGTTCATCAAACATGGCAGCTGCAATGTTACATATTTAGTGTATGTATTTATGCCATGAAATCTTCCCGTAATTCTTTCACTTTTTCTTATTGTTAATTAAGCAAACCTCAGCTGGAAGTAAGATGTTCAGCCCATGCCTTATAGTTCGCTTCATTTAGGTTACATGCTTGATCTCTATCTCATATTTTCGATGCCACCTAGAAGCTGTTTTAGTACCCTTAATTTTTACCTCTATAATGACTCGACCTCGCTCGTCTTACACTTACACCCTCCACTCAACATTTTATCCATACCGACCGCACAATTTTACATTTTTTGGCTCATTTAGTGTCCTATATACTCAAACCCAACCGTTTACCACTAACGCCCGAACATCGATGGCCCTTGTGCAGGCATTGCATGTCTGCAAGAATTGTGAATTTCACAAGCATAAACTTACCCTCGGCAAGCACTGACGGGCGTGTGCTCCCTGGAAGGGTATAAAACATCCAAACCAGTGCAAGTGTTGGATATTGCCCACCACCACCAAATGCGCACAGGGAACGGAGGGTTTTTTGTGTGATTAATGTTTGCACTTCTCGCATGCCACACGACACGGGAGAGTGCAATTTTTCAATGCAACAACGCTACTATCGCAGCACTAGTGTGAGGTAGAGAAAACACATAAACCAAATCCTGCCCCTCCTACCTCCATACCCGGCAATCTGTCTTTCCCGTCCACCGACCACTTGTCTCTGCAATGGTTGGATTACAATTTTGTACCCACCATTTTCCTCACCCTTTCCAATTCCCCGTGGGTGGGTTAGAATGATCCAATTGGGCGATAGACTGGAAGTAAAAACAAAAAAACGAACCGGCAAGGGGAAAAAAGGCACACCATCCACCGACCAACTCGCTCCGGATAGATAATGAACCATTTCAACTCAATTTCCTCTAATGACCATGATTACGGTGCGGTGGCTTCGCATAAAATTCCATCATCGTGCAAATCTTGCAAAACCATGCTTGCTGCATTACACTGCGCAGTATGTATATGGCAAACAACAACAACAAAAAAAGTACACCAGCAACTTGCAGCACCACTACTGGGAAAGAATGCATGAAAGTCTCCCGATACCAATTTCCCGCATCATTGTACCGATTCAGGCGGGTGTCCCATTTTTCTACTGCGGGCAAGAACATAGAATGAATGGCATGTAGAAACATCATGTCCTTTGCTGGAGCATTGAGTGAAATGTATGGTGAAAAAAATCCCGTTTCCTTCCCCATATGCAGGATACCGATTCATTCCGTCCGTTTTTTAGTTTCTTTTGTTTTCACTTGGTTTTATGCTCAAAATCTCTGTGTCAACCAACCATTTTGTGATCGGTGTAGAAAAAGAAGCATCTGCTCGTTGTGCCCGAGTTTGCTTGTTCATTCTTCTCTTCTTGTAACGTGTTGGAAATGAATTGGCCGGAACTCTCCTGGCCAAACCTTTAATCATTCCGTCTATTTTCTCCGCTATTATCAAACATCCCAGTGACGATCGAGACGATTGGGTTTTGTTTGAGTAAGCAATTCACAAGCAATCATGTTCGTGTTTCGGACAAAACCCACCTACCCCATACCTCCAAAGCATGCTGGCAAAGGACGTCTGGCAGGGTGAACTTCCAGACACTACAAACCCAAATGGAAATATTGTCCTGAAAATTGCCCCGCAGCTACCGAAACCGAAAGTGCAAGAAACTTTGGAAAACAGATTTCCTCTACTCATCGTGCTGCCATTTTCTGCAGACACAAGAAAGGATGCATTCCAGCTGCCGTACAAACAGCAGAACGACAAAAAATCGACCGCAAATAAAACCGAAAATCTTACGATCATTACGCTTCAGGGGGGTTGTGTTCAGCTCAATGTTTTCTTCAAATGTAGGAGAAATGCTTTGGACACGAACAAAAAACCCCGCTTATTGTAGCTTGCTTGGGTTGTGAAAATTTGGGTAATTCCTTGGAAAAGCTCTCTTCAGAAATCGACGGGGAGGAGTGATTCTCTCATTATTCTTCTTTTTTCCTACTATTTTTGCATATTGCTGTGATTTACAACTTCATCATCATCGTTTCTCGCCCATAATTTTGGTCATAATTTGTTTTTGCTCTTTTGGCATTTGCAAGTGTACATTTTGGCTTTTGTTTTGGTACTATTCTATTATTTTCTACTGCTTATGTTGCAGTTTTTTTACCATGCATGTATGCAGTAATAGCGTCAAATCATATTCAGTGATTGTCAACACGAGGGGCATTTCCTACTTGTACTTACACTGGTTATTAATTTTTCATTTTAGTTTGTTTTTATTTTTTTGTTATAAATTAATACATTAACGATTTTTGTTTTTGCTTTATAGATTTGACAAAAATTTTGAAAATATATCGCTTTTTATATGAAATATCCAATAACAATTTAAGAAACACTGAATTATACCATAGCGTACAAAGCCCACAATTCGTATCCTCTATTCCTATGCCTCACCAACCTCGTCTATTGGTCTTGGTCTCCCTCGTAGTGGTGCAAATTGGCGCCTCAGTTGCTTAATTTGCTGCAAACATGAAACATCAAAAAGTGGTGGTCGTAAAAGTCACGAACTGTTTGTCCCACAGTCCCTTGTTGCCTTGTTGCAGCACTTCTCCAATGGTTCTCCAAGCATTTTAACTTTTCATGGTCCGTACTATTCGAGCGGACTGCGTCAAACCCGTTTCAGCGGTTTACGAATGTTGCACAGCATAGAATGATATGATTCGATGTCATCTGCTGTGAGATGGTATTTGGAACAATCGGGTTTCACTCATTTTTGGTCACCATCATTTCCTCTTATTTTTATTAAATATTTATTTGATGTTTTACAGCATTTTCCTATCAAACCTTTGTGGAATCATGTTTTTGGGGAGTTTTTTTGTGGTCAGCTACTCATTGCATTACGTTCCATTTTTCTAAAGTTTCAACCATTTTGTGGCCTCATTTTCACTTACCCGTAACGTCCGGACTTTGAGACTCATGAAGGACTATTTTGCTGCTTATTTTTTCAGTTTGTGTCTCTGTTCTTCTCTCCCGAGTATGTAAAAACTGGCCCTATTGAAATTAATGACAATTAATCGCTAGAATTCTCCAAGCAGTTCCCTGTATTAAACCAGATAGCTAAAATTGTTCTCAAATTGCAATTCCTGAATATTGTGAATACTGGTTGCTTTTGAGATCGTTTGTTTGACATATTTTATTAAAAGTATTGCGTTAACTTTTGCATAAAATACGTAGACTTGAAACGACCAAAAGGAATTTTCAAAAATGTACGTACTTAAGCAAACCTGTAAAGGCTGAAATGACTACTCCGGTCGTGAAGAAAACGCACAAGCTTCGTTAAAAGCACAGTTATTAACATATAGTTACTGTAGTTTGAAAAAAAAATGAACCGTTTTTTAAATATATAAATAGATATAAAAATGCTGTAAGAATCATTTCATGGAAAATATGGTTACAACAATCTGAGTGTAAAAACAAAAAAAATGGCTTAGCACGCAGTTAAGTGTTAGAATACACAAGGTTATATTGATCTATGTGTTTAAGTCAGAAGAAACAAGCTATAAGCTGATTAAAATAAAAATATAGTTTTGGGGTAGTTTATATGAAATGCAATTAGAAAAACATAAAGGTTAATTAGCTTTGGGTATTGACACTTGAAAAGCGTGTTTTTGAATGTTTGATCCATTTAGGGGAAGGTAGGTAAAGACAGACACGTTAAGGGAAATGGTAAAAATCTAAGGATATATAAGTGAAACGACCATGAAAATATGCATATATTATCTTACACTCATGTTTTATCAAAAAATGTGTTGAAACTTTTAAGTTTCCATCGATTTTTGCGTTTTTTTCATGAATGAAAAACATTTTTTTTTTGTTCGTGTGGGTTTGAAATGTACGGGTAAGACGGACACCTGATATGGGAAAGATGGATGAAGGGTAAGATGGATACCTGTAGAAAACGTTGGAAAGAAAAGAGTTTTACAGTATTTTAACAAATTATATCGCTTTCCATGTCTTAGTACGTTTATAAACCAATTCCTGGCCTATTGCAACGACGATTCATTCATCGGTGTTTTTAGAAATTGTAAGCGGCGCTTGCAATATATCGTAGAATGCAGCATCTAAAGCATTATTGAACTATCGCGCACAGGCAGCTGACGTTGCTATAGCTTACAGAACAACAATCTAGAACTTCCTTTTAGGAAATTACACCACGTAAAGTCCACGACGCCTGTATTTTTTAAGGGACTTGTTAATAGTGTAAGCTATTTTCCACCATGTCAAAATTCATCATTTGATATTTGTAAACCCATAGAATTTCTCATCTATTCCTGAACTATGTCGTATCAATGCATCAAATTTTTATTGCTTAAAGTTGTCCAAGTCGTGACAAGATATTGGATTTCGTGAGGCGCCTCATCAGCGTCGAGCGAGTAACAGCATATCGAATGGCTACTATTTTGACCGGTGTTTCATTTCTCGCTTATTTCAATACTTTCTCTAGTTGCTGATTGGTTTATAGCTTCGGAATGCCCTTATTTAAGGTATTTGAAGAAATCTATTCATCACCAAGTGATATAAGAAGTAAAATAAATCAATAAATCCATTTTTCCCTACAACAAAGTGTCCGTCTTTCCCGCTTTGATGTCAGAATGTTTAAACCACCAGAAAACAATATTTTGTATTGCTTTCATTCTCGTTCTTTCGCCAGTTTTTTCATTAATGATCACGAAAACTCATTCATGAAATAAAACTTCTGGAAATAAAAACAATACAAGTTGTAGAACTTACGATCCGTAGTAGTCAAATTAGATCGACGAGGGTGCGCGCGATTGAAAATTTATTTTGTTTGTGGATTTAACCAAGTTTGCATATATTATGCCAAAAATGTTCTCAAATCTGTTGTTTAACTTTAAGTTAGGATGCTGCATTGTTGATTATTTCGAAAATTACCATTTTGATGCATATATGAGAAGTGTCCATCTTACCCTCATTGTCCGTCTTTACCTACCTTCCCCTACTAGTTACGCTAGATTTCTTCATAAATAAGCATTTTTATCGCCTACGTAATAATATGATTTTTCACAGTGTTTACAAACCTGCTTTAAAATTTTAACTTAATAATTCATATTCAAGAGATGTAGTTCTATTACTAAGTTTTATTACTATTCCAGACTCAAGAGCTTACAATCAAGATGCGTGTTATAAGTTTTGGAAGTTTGCATCTAATTCATCGCTATCTATTCTATGAAGGCAGGGATACATACTCCATTTCTTTACCTAGATCGATTGCCAACATTGGATTATTTGACAGCCCATGTATATCTTTTTAAAGACATTTTTTATTAACATATTTATTGACACACTTTAAAATATATTACTATCATCTGCGCTGCCATTGATATTACTATTTTCACTAAACTTTTTTAGACGTGATCATGGGATCATAGAACCAATCCAACCTTTACCCATCTCCACAACCCCAGGATGGACGATAACCACAACAACGACACCAGACGTTGTTAAACAATCACCGAACTGGACGATCCGCGACGAGACGTCAGATTTTTTAACGGAGAGCGGCAATTTAACCATAAACCTGAACCGAGAACCTGGACACCTCGGTCTCCTAGCATCGGGTGAAGCAATCTTCATCTATCTTGTCCCTGCTTTGCTACACCTGAACGGATTCATACTAGCGGTTTTTATCTATCGCTTTGCTGACAATGAACAGTTGCAGAACCTCATCGAACGGGTACGTTTGTGTTTATGAAACAAATAATTCATAACAGTATTATTAATAATTACTGGAATAGATATTTTTGGACGGAAGCTCATCATCATAATCAATAATCCAGACATTCTCAGTCATGAGAAAAATAGAATTCTTGATGCGCTTCAATGCGCTGTCAATCGATTTGCAATGCATATAGGGTTAACATGGGGATAGTACCAATAGTGCTACCCCTTTTCGTTTTTAGGTCGTAGGCTGAAATTTCAGCCTGTCAGCTGTTTCCGTTGTATAGCAGTTTTCAAGAAGCTATCAAAGTGGGTATTAGTATACAGGTAAGCTTGTCCCAACGTGCATGTATTTAGAAGGCTGATTTTTATCGCTTCTGCTTCTGAATGAAGATTTTAAGAGTGTTTTGTGTATTCGCTACCAGAAAGCCTGTTTGAGCAAAAGTTTTCACCCGTCCTGTAAAAAGTGACATTCAAATTTGGTGATAAAATGCTATGAGACCACCTGGTTTAAATACACTTTGATTCTAGATTCCACTACGTGATCTCTTTAATGCACTTCGGGACAAATCAAAACACCAACTTGTTTTACCATCGAGCAGGTACTCGAATCTAATTCTGGCTTTGAGGTTAAGTAAGCAGGCTTGTTTTGTGAGTGGATTTTTATGGAGTGTTTACATGATTTCAGCCTCCAACTATCAAACTCCGTATAAAAAGCAGATTAGAAACGTAAAGGACCCCTGGTGGTACTGCACTACAATGCGCTCCATACTATAATTTAATAGTAATTAAGTATGAAATGTTATCTGGGTTTTTACAAAGGGGTTAAAAGTGTTGCATAGTGTCCAAAAATCCTTTTTTTATTAAATGTGTCAACATTTTTTCGGTATCCGGAGAGCATCCGGTATGCCTGTTTGAATATAGTGTACCTAACCATTTACAAAAACTGTGTCTTGAATAAACCTACAAAAATTTGGTGATAGTTTCATTAATAGTGGTAGTGTTCTAAAATACTTTCCAGGAAATTCACAAGTTTGCGGAGGATAACCTGAAAAATGACACACAGACAGTGGTCATGCATCAGATATGTAGGCTAGAACTACGTTTTACGTAAAATTAAGCAGCCCATAGATGCAAGAAGCAACGAATGCAACAATAGTGTTCCATACAAAAACCTGCAAAATTTCGGAGAATATGGCAGATGCACCATCTGTATCAGTAGAGGTGCAAATGATCAATGCTCCGGAGGAGACAGGGAAGACAGTTATTTAATTTTTGGCACAATACGAATATGTGAAAAATGTCAAAACCGTCAAAGTGGGGAGCAAGTATATGACCAAGAGTGGCGACTATATTGCCAGAATAATCATGAAATCCATCCTAGCAAAC
The DNA here is from genome assembly GCF_943734685.1 of Anopheles coluzzii. NCBI lineage: Eukaryota > Metazoa > Arthropoda > Insecta > Diptera > Culicidae > Anopheles > Anopheles coluzzii. Next base: position 60,153,721 of record NC_064671.1, on the reverse strand, counting down.
GAACACAAAATCACGAACACCTATCAAACCCAATCAAACTCATGCAGATTCTGCAACTGCAAACTGTACCTCAATGTATTATGTGCTTAAAACCTATGCCTAGACGATAAAAGCAACATCCAAAACAGTAAATACTAACACCATTAACAAAACCAATACATTTAACAATCATCAGAGACCCACAATAACAGTTACATCGCCAACAGCAGGATTGTCAAAAAACGTTAGCGGAGTGCATCTGCAAAACATAAACTAAAAAAGAGGAAGAAATAAATTTAGAAATGTTCGATCTCTCGACATTCTCCCTCGAGGCAACATCAACAAACAAACCTCAAAGTGGAGCATCGTTTCTCGCAAGAAACAGTGGAATAAGAAAAGGAAAAACTCAAGCGAGGAAGGGGAAGGGCACCGAAGCTAACTCCGAACTATGACAACAAATTAGAAAAAAATGAAGATAACAAAAAAACAGCAGATATTACATCAAACAACATAAAAAAAAATACAACAATAAGAACCTTGCTTGAACCTAGAAACTAGATTTTAAATACAACCTAGAAACTATTTACAAAAAGACCTTCACCCAAGAGCAATTAAAATAGTATCCTTTAATGAAATTAAATAAGTAAAAAACACACTACTTTACACAGACGATAGACTTCCCCACAAAATATCGTTCCTTAGTACAATTATAAAAACTTGCTTAAGCGAGCCTCTTTTAATATGTTAGGTAAGTATGATTATATCGTTATTGCTGACAAATTCAAAAGATTAATTAATATATATGAATACTGTATAGAAATCCAATCTTTTGTTAAACATATTGATTTCGTTAGAGGAAATATTAATAGTATTTAATGGTCAAATCAATAGCCAATAACATTACAGCTACAAAAATCGTATAATATTTCATTATGATGAAACATCTGCTTATCAACGCTAAAACCTCAAAATCCTTATCTTGTTAGCCATTTGCTAAATATTTGATTTTGCTTATTTTAAAACGTTAAAAATGCTTCTGGCCTCTTCACATTATGCGTACATACGTATCTCTCGTTTTTTCTTCCCCGAGATGTATGTGCTTCACTTGGACACATCACATGATAACGTTAAACAATTTCCCACAAACCCATTACCTGTGTCGTGGAAATTCCCGCCTACCGACGCCTATCCTTTCCTACTGTTGCATCTTTACTATGGCTTCACAGCTGCGCGGGCAGAGGAGTATCGAAGTAAATGAAAAACATAAATTCCATTAACGATGACACCGATGTACTGAATCCGTTTGTGCGAATAACCAACGGGAAATTAGCGTCCGACAGCCGGAATTGATTGAACTGGGCTCGTAGATTTTGAACCGGCATTATAAATTCATCGCCTGATTGATCGTGTGCATATATGCACATACATTTTTTGCAGGTCTTTATCCTCAGCAGCAATCCGCGCCGGTTAGTGTTGACACTTTGGCTCTACTTTGGACTGGGACTGGTTTGGCTGGGCGTCTCCATCGCGTACGTAACGCTGATCGGAATCGATGGAGTCACCGTTTTCGAGCGATTTTTATCGTTTGGATGGACCGGTGGGTTGGCACGATGGACACATACAGGCGAGCTATTGAGGGCGCTGCTCTCGGTTACACTGTTTCTCCATGATCTCGTACAGATGGTAGTGATTGTGAGTTATGGCTTGATGTGTGATATGCTGCGATGCTATTTAAAGGCGCTGAAGGAAAAGCTGCTACTGCACACGATCGAACCACTGAACTGGATGCGGGTGAGTTGTTTTTTTATATCACACTTTTGCTAAAACTTTTAAATTGTTTTATTGATTTTCATTGTATTTTTTATGGGGAAACGCTATTTTAGATGACATACATTCAGGACATATTAAGATGTAATATTTTAGTGTTTTTTTTCAAATACTTAATTAATATTAAAAGTGTTCAAAAAATTGTATTAAGTGCCTATTAGACACAAACCCGAAAACTCGTGAATAATTATCAATGCAATAAACAAGATCAAACATTACTTAATATAACACCAAATCAGGACTAACTGTATAACAACCTACTTCCAAAATGCTGTGGCTTTACTTTACTTGCACATGTATCTGTAAAATTTATTGCATTCAATACATGCAATATATTTACTTGTTTCACATCATTTAGGTTTCAGTTCTACTCTAGTTTGCCGGTACTTACCGGATTGGAACAAAAATCCAGCTCGCACTAACTCTATGTTACGACGATGTATTCCAATTACTGTTCGACAGCTCGAAATGGAATGAATGTGCCGTTTGCCTTTTTCAACCCAGCCCGCAAAGAAGATTGGTAAACAAAATCATGCTACATAGTGTTCTGGTCATAGAAAAACTTCCAGTTCGATCAGAAGTGTATAATAATTTAAACTTTGAGCAGTATTTCAACAAGTAATACAGCACAAAATGAGAGAGCTGAACTTCCAGCAACGGGTCATTCTAGCCAACACTTTACTAACATTGAAGCTATGGTACATACGTTCAATTATGACCATAAGTAAATATCATCTGGGAATATTTATATGATCAAATGGAGGCCCAAGGATAAAAATGCAACAACTTGCTTTAAGCAAAGCCAAGGGAGGTCTTAAGTTGCTAATACTAGAACACTAACTAATGCTAACTGCTAACTAATAACATTATTGATCAACCGACACATTATTGAAAAACAACCTTTTTCATGCCTTTTACAAGAAGCTTCTTAAACCAAACAGAAAATTCACCTAACATTAAAGATCTTCCATCATTCTATCCCTTCCGAGTGCCAATAAGAACAATAGTCCTTCAGATAAAGAAATTTATAAACAAGTAATATATTCACTTCCCCTACCACATATTTAATCCAAAACACCATCACTGAAATGGAACAGGAATTGGCAAAATATTAATAATAACTAAATGAATTCAAAACAAAGAAGTTACTATTATTGTTTGGTTAGCGAACAAATAGCGACTGAAGAAATTAAATTCAAATTTGGAATGAAAACAAACCCGAACTGTGAGAAATGAGGAATTATCGAAGATCTTGACATTTCATGAACTCATCAAACCAGCCATGAATAATATGAACAAAGAAAAAAGGACTAAAATAACAGTTTTGGGACATTTTTCATTGGTAGTAACAATTTTTGTTCAAAATGTATTTATGAATTGTACAGAACCAAACGATCGTTTTAAAAAAAAGTACAGTATAATACGGAATGTTTTTGATTTGTTTATATACAAGGAGAGATAATATGGAGAGAATATCGATGGCGATATAAGTGAATAAGGAATTTTAATTTTTTACTTTCTCTTTAAAGAATTATAAAAACAATGTACAACACAAACTTAACCTCCTAGCAATTCAACTTTCTCACTCTCTACACGAACATCTCACTCTTGCTGGATTATACTCTTTTATTCTCTGTGACTCACTCTTTTCGGATTCAATCAACTCAGTCTCTGGGTCGACAAAAGACACACACTTTAACTCATTCACTTTCCTCGTCGACTAGTCATTTACTCCTTTAGTGACTGTGCTGTACATGCTGTGACTGTAAATAGTAAAAACAAAATCTCCTAAACTTTTCGAGCTGAGTTAAATCCATACATTTTTTTAACAATTCAACTCACTCAATCTATAGTGATAACAGCGTATATCGATAGTGTGTATGTTTTTAATTATTTTCAAAATATTCATATAGTTAAATGCCTTTTTATTTAGTATTATAAGGCCTTAGCCTTAGTATTTAAATTTTACTAGTTTAGTTAACTAGTTTAGTTCTAGTATTTATGTAGTAGCGATCTACGCGATCATGACAGACTTCCTACGCTTATTTTACCACAAGTAATCGGATAGCCAGCGCTTGCAGGGCGTACTGGATATAAATCGATCCATGCAAAATTTGTTTTTACCTATGATCTATGAAACAAGAAGCGTTTACCCTAAACACGCATGCTTTTTAATTAACTGTCAGCCAACTATTGACAATTGAACTAGAGGCGTAAAATTGTTGAATTTTAAATGCATAAAAATGAGTTTCTTTAAAAAAATAATAGGGTTAACACCACCACGACAACAAATAATATGATTAAAACACTTGATATGAAAAAGCTGACGAAGTTACCTAAAAACTCCCTACAAGAGGTACCTGTAGTTTGTTCACATAAATCTAACGGCTTCAACATACACATGATTTGTGTAGCTGTAGCCGGAAACAATCAGCACCCGAAATCGACAATGCTCTTGCGATAATCGGCATAAATATTCTCTACGGTCGCACAGGAATCCAATTAAATGTTCACGCTGCGAAAAGTATACCTTTCACCAGCAAACAAACACGGCGCTGCACTACACAAAACTGCCCACCGATGACCGTCTCGCCTCTCAGAGGACAAATTTGCCCACGGGAAAATTTATCGAAAACATTCCTCCTGCACATTTTCTCATTACAACGCGGTGGTGTATCTTTCCTGCTGGCTTCGGCACGGTTGTAATTAACGCGACCATGTCCTCTCCCAGCAGATGCATCACACGGGCCTAGCGTTCAGGGAAGCGAAGTAATTTCATTGTAGTTTGAGAAGGCATCGGCCAATGGCGGACCTTGAGCGGCATACCCATAGTCGACACTGCCGTCTAGAGTAAAGCGATACGTTATGTTACGCCCATCGAAAGCCCCAAAACATAAACCCATGGTAACAGGCGCTAATTTGACCATTCAATTATAGATATTTTCCGCATAATCACTATCATAATCTATCGAATAAATAAATCAACAGCTTCAGTTCAGTTTAGGGCCATAGCCCTCGATACCGGTAAGCTTTCCTCCGCTGGTCGTTTAGCAGTTTGCGCAACTTGGGTGTTTTGCCACGTCATGGAATGTTGGGAAATTCTTACGGACAATTGGTTTCATGCTTAGAACGAGGGTTCACATGGATGGCTTTTGATTCTAGACCAAAGGTTTGTAGAATGGGGGTTGTTTAGGAATGTGTGGTGTAGCCAGTTGCTAAACATTCGGACAAAAATTATAACCGCTAGAATTATTGTTGCAACGCTGGAATCATAAATATTGTGTAAATTGGTGTCAGAACAACGTATGAAGTAAAGTGATATGGATATGAAATGAAATTTGGTTAAATTAAAAAAAAGATTAATAATTGAGGTTTTTTTTGGATTAGCTAAGTTGAACCTAGCAGCTCATTATCGAGCTTTCATTAAATATAGTCACATTGTTGCTTCCATTAACTTTTGAGAGAATTTATGGATAATACTATTGAGAGAATGTGTGGATATTCATATTTCATCAACATTTGCCAGTTGGTACAGACGTCAACTGGTACGACTTAACGATATGCTTGATGTTGACTCAAGCCCCGTATAGAACGTGCCTTCATAATAGAACTAACTATACTACTATGGTTAATCAATAAGTTACTGATATTCAAGCCATTAGTGTCATAGACAGGTCTAGGTCAACTACGGTTGTTGTGAGAACTAAGAAGAAGAAGATTCATTGCTACAATCACTTTTCTAAACTACGAGACAATTTGGCATTTAATAATTTCTTTCATTACATTCTGTGCTGATTTATATTGAAACGACACATCGACTCCCACATAGCCAAACGGATGTCATTTCTGTACATGCTGATAAAGACGTAAGACATTGTAAGACATTAGCGGAGCTAAACTGGCGGTTGCTTAGTCCGAATACCGTTGAAGCTGTTGCAAAAAATTCCAAACAATCAAGTTGAACAATGGTCTAATATCAGGCTCCATTGACTGCTCCATTCGCTTCAAGGGTCGTCTGTGCTATTGAGGACTCTGATTAGGTGTTATATATCTCGTGCTGTAAGGGGCAGCGTGTCAATACAAAATATGTTAGAGATGGACACATTTCGAATTATCCATCACAAAAAGCAAAAAAAACGCCTGCACAATCATTTAGGAATCTATAAAAATAACCATACGTAGTAACAATTACCAATTAACAATTAAGTAGACACTAAAGAAAATTATTTGTACCATATTACCAACATCAACTATATAATTGGTAGATTTTGATGGATTTGATGGTAGTACAATAAAGTGTTCCCCTATGTTGCCATCATTCAAAAAAATTAGGAACTCTTCAAATAAATTAAATGCACTTGAAAATGTAATTAAACAAGTACAAAAGCAACCAGCGAATAGCCCATTTATTCATCATTGTTATTGTTATGGGTATTCTTCTCTATCAATGCATAATATGCATTAAAAGCAATCGTTCCTACTGCATTAAAAAAAAGTATAGCCACTATCAAAGATAATTATTACCAACTTCAAATTTGTACTAAAATTATGACTATAACAATTGTAGGAACAAGCCTTTAATCTATACCTATAGTAGCAAAATGGTAAAAAAAAAACCATAATGGAGCAATTGGAACCAAACGGCAATGCATTTTAGTAAATCATTTATAATCCATACTATAGTAGAACATCCATTATCCGGGGGCGGATTAACCGGCGGGCGACTTAACCGTACCAGTAAATTTGACGGTAGTTCAATCGTGGTGGACATTTGCAGCGATAGTCAAGTTGGTTAACTTTTTTTTGTACAGCTCTCTAGTTAGTGTCTAGTGTTATTTTCTAACTTCATTTTGTTAAAAGTCGATTTTTGTTGTTGTTAAAAGTCGAATGATTCAAAGTTAAATGTTAATAAAATCAGTTATTATTATAGTTTTTACATAAATTGACATTTCTTGGACCATTATCTCTAGTAATCGATCAACCGGTAACCGTCCAGTCTCAAGCTGCCCAGATAATCGATGTTGTACTGTAGTAATAAATATTTAAAAAATATTATTTTAGTGAAAGTGAAGGACCAGAGAATATTAAGTACTTACATAAATAACGTCATTAGTTCTAAACTGTCATTTATATACAACGTATTTTAGTGCTACTACAATTATTATTAGTACTACCTACCACCACTACAGTTACAGTTACACTTTTCGAATATCGTCTTCAAAAGTTGAATTTAGAAAAGTTAATGAATAATGGGTTAGCTTTGTAATTGCTTACATATAAAAAAATAGCAATACTGGCGGAACATTTCAAATAAATAAAACAAATATGGAAAATTCATAAATTGATCCGAATATTGAATAGAAAAAGCTCGTTTGCTGCATTAGCTTGCTGGCTCGTTTCATGCATGACATTAATAAAAAAATATTATTAAGTGTGTATTTTTCTTGTTTTTAACCATTCACTAAATGTTTCCAATTATTCTAATAACAAAAATTCTTGTTTCTTTCAACATTTCTTGACTTTGCCGATTCCTACTGACCAAATCTACTGTGGATGTGTACAAAAAAAAAAACATAACCATAAAACAACAGGAAATCTGCGAGTTCCGGAAGCTTCTTCACCATCTAAACACAAAAATCTCACTACCGGTGGCCAGCCTGACCGTGCTTAACCTCAGCTACACGGTGTCGAGCGTGGCGCATCTGTTCCACAACATGACGGCCTGTCCGATTAACATATTCACCGCGAGTCTCGCCAACATTCTGCTCTGGCTGGTCATCGCACTGGTGCCGTTCTTTCAGGTAAGCCTACTTGCGCGTGGTCGCAACCTAACCGCCTAAGCTGCCCTGTAATCCTTTCGGATCATCTAATCACAAGCGACCGTCGTTTGGACGCGCCGCCAAAGGGCTGTTGGTAGGCTACGCACACTTGGCGTTGAGCTTTCCCCTAGAGCGACGCTAGGCCGGTAATGGGGGTTGACTTACCTCAAGGATTTACATTGATCCACTCAGCTGAAAAGGACTGCTGGTGGGGTGGGGTGGCGATGGGGGTTTTATTGGTGGAACAGTGGCATAACATTCCGCAGTGTTTGGCGGTGCACTGGCCTTATTGTAGCGTGTGTTCAATTAGCGCCGCGCGCGATGAAACTGCTTCAGTTCGATGAAAATCCTACCGATTGCTGGGAAACCAGCACACCATCACAATGCAGCCAGATTACAGAAATGTTGATCTCTCGGACACTGTTGGTACCGCAGGGAGTGTAGTTATGGTGGATTCTCGTTAGGTACTACGGCATGGTGAGTATGTTTGATTGGGAGAATATGTGTTGCATGCACGGTTGATTTGATCCAGATTATTATAACTCGGGGTTAGTAACAACCTTAAACTGGGTCAATATTTGTTGAAACCTAGATGTATATGCTCATAGATTTATTTGATCGGATTATTGTGCATTTAAAAAAAAGGAGACCACTCCCTGCAATGCGAGTGTATTATTTATAATTGTCTACATGTATACAGATACAGTTATTCTGACCTTAATGTAACGAACCATAAGTTATCAAAGCTTCACTAAACTAAACCTAATCAAACTGGTACAATGCATAGTGGTAAGGAAGCTGTTGCACTTTTTGTGCTTTAACAATAGACATCTAGCAGAATTTGGAACAAAAGTTAAGCAATTAAAAAAGCCCATAAAAGCCGATTTGGCTTTCATAGTCATTTAACAATTATCTTTTATCTTATAAATGAGTCTCAGTAATAATGAATTTGAAAAAAAAATTATTTGAATTTTTTGAAGCCGAAGCCGAAGCGTGTGCGAGGCTCCTTCACGTCAAGTAGCGATCTAGCCCAGAGGGATCTCGCCGGGACATAAATTTTTATTTTTTTTATTTTTTTTTATAGACACTTTGAGCCAATTAGCCTCATTCGCCTCTGTTATTCGGTTGATTAACTCTAAGCTTAAAATCGAACATTCTTCTTTGCAAGTCATTTGTGGCTTGCAGTTACCTTATAGATATAAATGTTGAGTTTAGAAAAAAACGCCGACTATTCGACCCGATTGACAAGGACTACCGCAACAAACAGTCTCTAAGAGTTGCACTGACGCTGGTTCAGCGATTCGAGGCCTAAAAGCGCATAACGACCGGTATAATCTACCTGAACACTTCAGAAGCGCAAGGCAAACCGCCTTGCCTTTTTTTAATTGGATTTTTTACAACAAAAAAAAACATAATTTACCACTTACTCTACGAAAGTTTTCACTTTTTCTCAGCTTTGTGGACATATAAATATTTCCTCGATTCTTTGTTCCTAAGTGTTTTGAAAGCTTGTTCGTATTGGTTGAATCACTATAATTTTCTGCTCAATTTTGCTACACTTTATAGAATAATTGAAAACAATGAGAAACATTGGCCAATTTATATGAAATTCGCACATAATATATCGTTATAGGAACAATACCAAATGTATACTCATTTGGTCATTTAAATAAAGCTTTACTGAAAAAAATGCTTTGAGGTACTCTTGCCCTTATGGCACTCTTTCCAACATCCGTTTCAAACGTTTCTATTTTCTATTCGCATATTTTAATTATAATCAAATGTGTTTTAAAAATGTTTAATAGTGGATTAAAGAATCAATTTAGTTTAAACAAATGAATTCTTAAATTTAAGTATGCAAATAGTAGTTATAGCATTTGTAGTATTTTAATTTGGTATTTTAGTATAAACATAATAATAACCTCACATTACCAAGACGCCTTCAACTTACAAAGCCATGGAGAATTGGTATAAACATTTACATAATCATTGACTACTTTTAATAATAGCACTTTAAACTTCTTACAATATAAAAATAGTTGTGCCATCTGGTATAAAATAGTTCAACGATGTATAATTCATTGCTATATAAATTTAACAAGCTGAACCTAAGACAACAGATGACAACAACATGTAAAGGATGAACTCAAAAACATTAAACAAAATAATCTAAACACTGCCCGAAACATTAAAAAATATTTCTAAATACTTAAAATATTGCTTTGACCTTCTAGATAATAACCAGATAAATCGTTCATTCTTGACCATTCATACGATTTAATCTCTATAATGTAATCCTTCATACCCACCCACTCATCCCAATGACGATGATTGTGAAATACGCACACACACACACCCTTCAAATCATCTGCTCCACATTGTGTTTGTTTCACTTCGCATTGCGTGCAAACCTAAACGTAAATTATCTCTAATTGTGTAAATACACACCCGGTAGGCTTCTCGGGGACGGGGTGGCCCAAAACCTCCGCCACATTCAATTTAGCGATTTAACCGAAAATCATTTTCCCTAATCCTCTGCACTACCATTCATAGCAGTCATTCAAAAGCAATCTGTGGGGCAAATGTCGCCATGGGGCGCAGTGCGCGGGGTGCTGCAGTATTGAAATTCAAAGGCGCATACATCGCTTTTTCCTGTTTTTCATTCCCGCTCTCAAACCGCCGCACAATATCAAGAAGGCGTTCAAATCGACCAAACTGCGCAGGCAGACCTGCTGGTTGGGAAAATGCAGGCGGAATTGAATTAGCATAACTTTGCATCAAGCATTCTTCCCGGATTCCCGCCGGGCCCACCACGATCTCCCGTCCGCCCACAGGATGTGATGCAGCAATAGAGTGTGTTCTGGCGCTTGTTTTTATCATTCCGATGCGTTTCGTGAGAGAGCATCGTGGATTGAGTTTCCAACTCCGACGCCACACTTCCTGCCAACGGTCGTCACATTTAATACACAGCACACGCCCATTATCAGTCTATAACAGAGCGATGTGCCCTGCTAGGCATACATGCATCCAGAAATGACCGATTCGTGGTGGTGGATGGGTACCGTACACATTTCACACTAATGCCGACAGGTAATGGCTAGAAGCGCAATGGTGAAGACGAGCCTCCTAGCAGGCACCTCGTGTTCCTATCATGAGGGTGCTGACTAATTAATAGCTAATTAAACGGAACCATTTTGCACCGGGCTGTGTTAGCATGCGGGAAGGCTCACATCGTTCAACGGACCGGCACCATTGCACTGCATTGCCAGTGCCGGTATAAAGAGATAAAGAGTAATAGCAGCTTCGGATACGCGCCAACAGCATACAACAACCGCGCGCGCATCACTCTATTGGCAATTAAATATTGCGTCGGTTTCCCACAACCTGGCCCGTACGACAGGACGCTGGGGCCGGGGCTGTAGTTGAAAATTAATCAACCATTGCCACGCGGCAACAATTCGGACATGAATCGTTGGGGTTTTAGGACCGCTTGCACAAAGGGACGGGTGGGTGGGTGAATTACAGCGTTCGCTAGCATTAACATAATGTTTGTAAACCACCGATGACAAATTTGTCTGCGATTAAGGAGGGTATTAAATTCAAATATATAGTACTTTACGGGTTGGTCATGTGTAAATGGGTGCACTTTTTCAATACAGTCAACACACGGTGTCATGAGCAACTTAAAATTGCAACGGTGTTTGCTCCTAAAAGCTGCGTGCAACAACACACGAAACCGGTGGCTCGAACGGTGTTGTTATATCGCCCGCCCCAAATCAAACGATCATGCGCACGAATCATCGCATAAGCACCGATTCCAGTGACCAAGTGAATGGCGCGTTTTTGCATTGCATATATCGGTTTTGAATCATTCTCCGTACGGCCGAATCGTTTGAGTGTTGTTATGCCCTTCCAAGAGACGCTGCAAAATTTGGTCGTTTGTTGCATCGTTCATACTCGTCGGCCCTTTCCGTAAACTGGCCAGTTATGAGAAGTTGATGGCGCATTCGTTATGCAGAAGGTTGCAAAGCCAAATCAAGGCAGTTTGGCACCGTTTGTTCATTTCAAACCAGTACCGTGTACCGTCTGATTGTGACCGATCAAACGAAACAATTTTCCACTTTGCCGGCTCTCGTGTCGTCATCGTCGTCGTCCTACGGGATGATCCTACAGCACACCTTTTCGGGCAACCGGGATTTGCTACCAAAGCAAGAAATAAAGAACCGATGAATATGGTATAATGTGATAGCTTGTTTAAGGGGCCAAAGTTCCACGAAACGCTTCTCATCCCACCGCTCTGTCATATCAAATCCCACGTGAAGAATTTTAATTCGTGGACTAACGAAATAACTTCCACGGTCTGTCCGACGGCAGAAAAATCGCCTGCATTGCTCAGCCACACCTGTGAATATTACGCTCAGCAGCAGGGAACGTACATTGGGTACAGTTTTCTTGCCGCTTTTCGTACACATTCTCCCGCCCAGCACGGCTCTTGGCGCGTTTACCCTGCCCGTTACCTTTCCTTTTGTCTCTGTGCTCCTACAGGCCGCCAGCCTAACCGTCACCTGCCGCCAAACGCAATCCTGCGGCCATCTGATAAGCATTCGCCCGTTCGTTCACCGTAATACGTCGTCCGAGGATTTGAACACGGTGCTGCTGTACGCGTCCTCGCTGAAGATGTCAGCCAAATTGTTCCGGATGCCCGTCAGCGCCCACTATCTGTGCTTTCTCGTGCTCGTCTGCTTCATCGGCGTGCTGACGTTCGGAATGTGCCTCAACATATCGCTCGGTCGGCTCTAGGGAAACGGAGCAACGGTACGGCACTCCCTACCCCTGTCCGGGCACGTGACGTGCGTTCCCAAACCTCGTGCACGAACCTCGTGAGCGGAAATCTCGCCCGCGCCACCACGGTGGTGGGATTGGCCGGAAGGAAGTGAAATTTTCGTGGAATTGCGATGAACTGACGCGGACAGGCCAAGGACTGTCGGGGGTCGTTTGCCAGTAAGTGACGGATCGTCTGCAAACACGTGGAATTTACGGACGAATGACCGTTGCGTCAGTTAGCGAAGAGAGAGAGAGAAAGGGAGAGAAACAGAGCAGTTTAGCAGACAGAGGGACGTCGCATCAACGCATCGAATGAAATCAAACAGGAAACGGAGAGCAGGACTGGCTTTTTTCTATATCGAAAGCACTGTGAAACAACATACGGTTCGCAGGGATTTTTGCATTTCCATTCTGCTAACTGGAAGTGAATGGTTGCATTTAGTGTGCAGATGGTCTGTGATGCGAAAATGGGGTTGACGATGGCAAAAGATTGCAACTGTTACAACAGCAGTAGAAAGGGTTACCATTTGAAGAAAAATATTCGTATTTACAAACTTTGTTGTGTTTTCGACCCGGGCCGTACAAAAATGGAAGCAGTAAAAAGAGTCTTTATTTTATTCCTGTTGGATGGAAAACAATAGTTAATTTATACTAAAATGTGAAAAATGTGTATTGCTCTCCACATAATGCTGTATGCTGAAGAAGGGTTTGATAAAGGATGCTAGCATTAAATTACAATATTTTTAAGTTTACGTTCATTATGTACAATTAAATACTTAAACAATTATAAATTGTTCTTATATGATGCGTTATAGTTTATAGGCTCGGTCAATAAAGTGTTCATTGCAATGCAAGAACGAGTTGTACTATTTGGTTTCGGATTAGATGGCCACATGTCACTCGTGTAATTCAGACAGGCAATACTAATTTACATAATTTAATTATTTATTTATTATTAATTTCCCATAAAGGTTGGTTTGCAACTGAAAGCCCACACTCTTTAATTTCTCACTATATGGAAAAGACCTAACCTTTTTGTATCCATCCGTTACGAAATTACCCAGCATTTTAATTTCCATTACAACACGATGCAAAACAATAGCACAACAGCACAAATGATTATAATTATTCTGCCACCGCAGATGTTTAACGAGACTCTCTTTTGCGTGTGTTTGTGTGGTTTGGTTTAGAAATTTTGCACGTGCTTTACCTTCTTTGAAGTTTGTTACGTAACTAGGAATTAGATATTAAGCGTGTTTGTTTCATTATCTTCTGCACTGGGTGACATGCACTACCGTGTACATAGAGTCAGATTAACGGGCTGGACTTTATATTTCGCGACATACTACAAACCGTTCTAAAACCGTGCCAGAACAACCCCTTCTCAGCAGTAATTCATGCGAGCGTAACACCAGTTGAGAGTACGGTTCATAAAATTGATTCCAACGCACACGCTCTCTCGTGTCCTAGCTCACCCATACAGACAGCGCACGCATCGTTCCACCCCGTTGACCCCGTGTTACCAGCAGGTTGTCCTTAATATCACATTCTAACATCGACCGACTCGGCTTGGTCTGGCATGCCGGTCCGTTCAACAACACGTGCCGGTTCGTTTCGCAGAGTTCTCATTTAATTTATTCAACTACATTTCGCACCATCCGTTGCACAAAACGTTTCGTTGTTGCATTTTGGATACCTGTGTTCCTGTGCACAGGGCTGCCCGTCTCTAGGCAACATTCATCCACAAATCCACCATCCCTATCCAAATCTATGCCGATGTGTGTGTGTCTCCCGCCGCCCCGTAACGGAAGTCATTCGTCGAGCCCGGAAGTGTGTGCCTATGAATCGAGCACCACCCAACGTTCGTTAATCTGCTCGATTTGCTTCGTCAGGATTGGGTTACGAACGCGTATTTTGACCTCGAGCTTGCCGCCGACTGTGCGCCGCCCGTCCATTAGCTGTAAGGAAAAGCATCGCCGGAGAAACCCGGTTGAGAATGTTGTGCACGTGAAAATTGAATCCGGTTGGGATATGGGTCGACAATGCATGGCGGGATTATCCAGCGCTACTCACCGGAAATGAGTCGTGGATTTCAATCTGCGTCTCCAGCGGCTGCAGCTTCACCGTCACCGTACCGATCAGCACGTCCGAGCGAAGGAACCCACTGAAACAGGAGAAAAGTCCAGTTGATGCACCGTGACAGCAGCAGCTAGATCGTAGCGGCCGAGCAAATAACCATCATTACAAGCAAAATGAACACACGCACAAAATGCACACACAATATACGCGTTGATGCGCGCGTACCAAGGATGCGAGAAGCACGCGTACAGACACACACAAAAAAGAAACCATGTGCATGGTATTTGCCAACCATTGTCGTACGCCCAACAAATAGGACGGTGTAGCACAATGCACCCGGTGTGGCCGGTGTGTACAAACAAGCAAATGAAAAGGGAAGAAAAAATATACGCTATCAAATAAAAGCCACTAGACAATGGCGTACTGCATGCTCTAATGGGATGGTGCTACAGGGAACGCATGGAAATTGACGCGTATACTCTACGCAGGCTTGGTGGCAGGCTTGGGAAAGGATAAAGAGGGGAATTTAAATTCACATCACACTAGAACACTAAACAAGGGAGAAATATCCTTTCTATTCAAACTAATACACACATACGGGAGAGGTGGTTCAAGCAACTTACACAACAATCCACACCATGATTTGAGGACGAAGCATGACAAGTACTACATTACAACAATAACGCTTCTTACCCTTTGGAATAGACTTCACATTTCAGTGCGTGTCGCTTGAAGATACGCTGACAGTTGCGCTGGCTACGCTGAATTTCAAACGTTTGCTGGTAGTTGTACTCAGGACTGTGAGTATCTTTCACTAGGTTCGTCTTTCCCTTCAGCGGATCTTCCTGTCGGGGGTGGAACGTAGCAAATGAAAAACGGAATTATTAACATGTATTTAATGCATTCTAGACGCGCGCACCTGTGGATAGGGAAACTCGAACTTCACGTACGTATCTACATCCTTCGGATTGGGCACGTTGTAATTGATTCCCCTTACCACCCGTATCTCCACCTCATTATCCGACAGATCCGTGTGGCACTTTACCACATTGAATTGCAGCTTTTCGTAGTGAAACTTTGGCAGTGGCAAGCCCTGCCGATGGCCCAACCGGACCAGATCGAGATCCTTCTGGACGTTGAGTGCGAGATTTTCAAACTTGTTCGTCCCCGCAATGTCTCCCATGGCACGATGATGGTCACGCGTGTTCCGACAGATAATCAGCTGCTTCGACAGCTGCTCCTCGAGCCGTATGCGCGTCTCGCTATCAACACCTTCAACCGCACCCGCCGCCCCGCCCGTATCGGTTCCCACCTGATCACAGTCCTCCGTGTTGACGATGGTAAAGGATGCTTCGAGGGCGTTTCGCTTCGACGGTGCAATCGGGATTGTGGTCAGATCGACTCTTCCACCCGCACGGGCAACCTCTATTAGCTTTTCCAGCCCCTTGAACACCCGCAAACATTCCTTCGCTTCGTCGAGATCGCCTGCCTTTTTCGCCTCAATGGCCGCCTGTTTATATTCACGATGACGTTCCAGCAAAATGTTCAACTGCTTATCGAACTGGGTGACGGCCGGTTTGGGAGAGCTTTTACTAGTTCCCGGGATTGGCTCAGCGATCGGCACCGGAATTGGCCCATAGCCCGGTGGTGTGGGCAGTTCATCGATCGGAATCGGTTTGCCAGCCTTATGCATCTTTATCGCATCCTGATACTGCTTCACAATGCGTCCCATTCGACGGGCTTTTGAGCTGTTACCCTCGTCTTTTGCCGCCTGTTCGACGGATTTATACTTCTCCAACCGCTGCTCCAGCGCCTCTAGCACAGTGGTGGCTTCGATTAAATTTTCCTCTTCCTCCTCCTCCTCCTCCTCAGCGGCCGGTTGCTCGGAAGACGACGGTGCGGGAGAAGGCAGTTCCGCTTCTTTCTGAACTTTCGCTTCCTCTTTCGGTTTGCTAACGGAAGGCACTGACGGTGAGCTGGACTGTGCCATGCTAAGCTCGCTCGGTGGCGGTGGCATTCGACTCAGATCGACCTCCTCCCCGTTCTCCATGGCCCGAATCACCACATCGAACTGTTTCAGAACCTTAACGTACGCCATTGCCTGTTCGTTGTTTCCCACTTTTTTCGCGTTCAGTGCTGCTTGCTTGTACAGTTGCTTTCGTTCGTTCAGCAGGCTTAGCTTGGGGTTCGATGGCGCTGCTGCTGCCCTTTCTTGCAGCACCGGTGCAGGTGTAGTTGGTGGTTTTGCTTCACCCCTCGGCGGAACCGGTGGTGCAGATCGGGAAGGTCCTGGTTCATCTGCGGCCGGAGAAGCAATAGGCGGAGGAGGTGCCGGACGGGCAGGTGCAGAAATTGGTTGTTTTGGTGGTTCATCCGTAGGTTCTTTCGGTGGCGCTGCTAATTTTACGCTTACTTCTGGAGGGATTTCACTCTGATCCACTGCTTTCCCTGCTTCGGCCATTTTCAGCTGGTCTTTAAGAGTCTTCAGTCCTCGGTTAAATCTCCGCGCTTTTCCCGAATCGCCCGACGTCTTGGCTCCCTCCTCCGCTTGCGTGTACATTGCGATGCGGGATTTCAGCAGTGATACCAAATCGCCGCTGGTGGAACTTTTCCTCGGTGGGGGTACGGGAGGCTTCGATTTAGCAGCTTCCTCGTTTGCTCCATCGTCTTCATCCGGCGCAGCAGTCCCGGTTATCGCTGATAGTTCATCCAGCAAGTCTGAATCATCATCATCATCGGATGCATCGTCATCGCTGCCAACGTCTCGCAGGCTAGCTGCAACCATCGCATCCAACTCTTGGGGTGCTACAATTCCTTTCGCTTTGGGTTTCGGCTTCGCCTTCCGAGCGCCTCCCATTCCGGCTGTAATTGCGGCCAGCTCTGCTTCCAAATCCTCATCGTCCGGATCACTTCCATCGTCCGCATCATCTCCTAGGCCAGCGATATCGTTCGTCAGGCCGAATATTCCAAACTACACACACGCGGATACGCGGGAACACAAAGAAAACGCATTAGATGATGACTAATACAGCAGCTGGTCGAACGATTTCTCCCTCTCTCTCTCCCCAGGCGTTAAACTCACCTCCGCAGGATCTCGCTTGCGTTCACGCTTCGCTGGCGCCGCTGGTTTGTTGAAACCAAACATGGTAATTTACACACTTACACACCGTACATTCAAACGATACACACTAATTGCACTTTTATAGTCTATGCGAGTCCTTCTTCACTGCATAGGAATTCGCGTGCGTCTTGGTTTGGAGAGCACTATCGGAGCAGGGCTATCGCTTTTGTTTTGGTTTCATGACAGCTGCATTCATATGACAGCCGTTGCAAAATGAACCGGTTATTCAAAATGGTTTGGAATAATGTATGACTTGAAAGCAAAATAGTTTAACATTCAACTAATAGAAAACAACTCCACCACTTATTATCTCAAAAACAAGAAAATAAAATTTGATCACAATTTGTCCTTACAAAAAAAACTAATAATTTACATATTTTCTCGGAGAAGTGAATGTTTGAACCGGTCGAACCGGTACTTACGCGTACAACTGTCATCAGCTTCAATGCTGCATTTGTTTACATTGTGAATCGTCCGTGTGTTTTAAAGAGCTCCAGGATAAAATACATACCACAAAAATGTCCTCAAAAATGAATAAAGTTCAGCTATCAAAGGGCATTTTGCAGATGAAATTCATGTCCCGCACGAAAGAGAAATTGGACAAAGAAGCCGACGAAGAACGGGGCCGGTAAGTAGCGCAAATTCAAAGTGGCACGTGGACATCGACTAAAACTTCCCATCCCGCCTTACCACAGCGCACTGTATGCAAGTGAAATCACGGATAAAATGCTCACTGAGACGGTAAAATATGTATTGGAGCCTAGCTACGTACCGTGTGAAAACCTGATCGAAGGTCGCATCAGCTACGGTGGAATGAATCCGGACATTGAGCGAATACTTGATATCGAATCCGGCGCGGACATAGCTAAGCGCGAGCAGCAAGAAGCGGCCAAGCAGGCCCAAATGCAAACGGATGTTCCGGATGCAGAGATGGCCCGGTTCTACACTAGCGTTGTGCACACGATGAACAAGAAGTACGACAGCCACAAAAAGAGGTTGCAGCACCCATTGCCATTGAACATTAAACGTTCGAAGTAGGTGATTGAATAAACGAATTCTTACTAAGCTCATGTTTGGTGTACGATGTCTACATTAAGTTAATTTATTAAAAGCAACGCTTACTGTTCCTTCATTTTGACGGCATGCAGTGCATAATTTATCTCAGTGTTCTTTGTCCAGCACCACTGATTGGACCAAAACTGGTAAAACATTCCATGCACCAGAATCGTGGTGCAGTTGTAGCTGGAGAGAATTCGTTGCAAATCGAGCGGCGATATAAACTTATCCCAATCGTGCGTTCCTTCTGGGACGAGATGGAAAATCTGCTCCGCAGCAACGATGGCTCCCAACCACGAGGGAGTTGTTTTGTTGATTGTGGTCAGAAACATAGATCCGCCCGGTTTCAGCGCAGCGAGACACTGCTCAACAAACGCCACCTTATCATTGACATGTTCCAGCACTTCCGACGCAACTACCGCATCGTACCGTTCGGCATGTTTGGCCGCATGCTGCTCGATGGTTTCTACATGGTACTGAAGATGTTCCGGCCGGAGCGTTGCGCTTTCCTTCGCATGCTCCTTCGCAACGCTGATCAACTTTTCGCTTGGATCGATACCAACCACGTTGGAGTGCAGTTTGGCAAGTGCTTCGGTCAGAATTCCTCCCCCGCAACCAACCTCGAGGATGTTTAAGCTTTCAAGTACGTTCGGCTTTTGGATGAGGCTTTTGTCCACGGCCCCGGTCGCGATCAGCCCATCCCGAATCAACGGAACACGAAGCGAGTTCATTGCGTGCAGCCCACGTATCGGACCTTGAGGATCCCACCATTCGCTGGACTGTTTGGACAAATTTTCCACCTCCCGCTGATCGACATTGCTGTACTGTGTTCGGATCGTTTCCGAAGGTGAGGAAAAGCATCGGGACGTTCTAGAAGGAATGGGCGAAAATTGCATCACATAATTCAATTTGAGAACTTTTTGAAAAACTTTACCTGGTGAGCAATATGGTCGGGCGGAGAAGTCGCACGCAGTGCTGAGGTAGCATGGTGTGATAATTTATGGTATCTTTTCACGGGGAAAGCAAGATTCTAATTCTTTCTTCGCCGGCGTTCGTTCGTTGTTTCCAAACATTGAAAATATTGATCGCACAGTTGGCATACCCTATGGTGAAATTTGGCCAATATTTGTAAGACGTCAAAAAAAACTATAAAATTTGTTGAAATTGCTCTTTATTAGACACAAACACTTTCAAATTGTTCCGGCATTTGATTTTTTGCATTATAACACATCTTCCAAAAGCAACAAAAGCAATGGAATAGATAAAAATAACATTTTTTTTAATAAATCAAGCATCATTTGGCATCACTTCCGCGATTGACGTTTCTTGCTGCTGTCAAATCGCGCATGCTCTGGCAAACGTCAACACAGTAAACACGTGCAAGCACCACCGGCAGGAGAAAACATCCTCAAAAATACGCTTTTTCCGTTTGTTTAACTGTTTTCTCGTTATAATTACATTTTAGTGTGGTTCTTCACAACTTCAAGATGAAGATCAAACAGTCAAAGAAAAAGGAAGACTTCCAGAACATGTCCCTGGACAACTTCTTGGACAACATGGATGCAGACGTTGGAGACGATGAGCAAGAGGCCAAACCGAAGAGTAAACTTAAATCTAATGGCATAGAAAAGGCCAAACACAAACAGGAAGCAAAGGGCGACATAAAGAAAGCGAAATCTGTCGGGAAAGTAAAGAAAGTTGCTGCAAGCACGGCGGAACCGGACGAAGAAGTGAACGGAGCTGAAGAGCAAAAGTCTAGGAAGACGAAAAAGGTCAAGTCCGTCGATGCCGAGCAAAATGAGGCAATGAACGGCAAAGTGAAGAAAGGGAAAAAATTGAAGTCCGAAGCACAGCGGCCAGAGCTGAATGGAAAAGAGAAGAAAAAGAAACGCAAACTGGCCGAGCCAGAGGAAGCGGACAGCGATGACGGTTCCGACCACGATGCTGCCGGCTCGAATGCGAACAGCGTATTGAAGAAGAAAACGAAGAAGGTTAAGAAGGTCACTGAGCAGGCTGAGATGAATGGTAAAAAGAAAAAAACTAAAACCGAGTCACAACCCGTCCAGCTCAACGGCAAGGAGTCGAAGAAAACGAAGGGTAAGCAGGCCACCGCCGAAAAATCCGACAAAGAGTTGACAAAGTCGAGCATGAAACAGGTGGAAAAGGAGCATAAAGAAGCGCTGGCCAGATTGGAAACGACCGATCCGGAACTGTTCGCCTTTTTGAAGAAGAATGACGAAAAACTGCTGAAATTCGGCCAGCTGGGCGGAAGCGATTCGGAATTCTCCGACTCGGAGAATGAGGCTGAAGACGAGGAGGGAGCTGTGCACGAATTGCCGGACAAGCTGGACGTTGCTAGTGACGAGAGCGACTTTGATCCTAATGAGGATGAAGACGAGCAAGGTCCCGGTGAGGTGGACGATGAAGATGAAGACGGTGAGGAAGAGGAGAAAGCCGCCGACGATGACGATGGCACGCCGGGCAAGAGGGTTACGTTTAAAATGCTGAAAGCATGGACCAACGATCTGACTACGCTGCCAATAAAGCACGTTCACGGTATCCGCAACATTTGCAAAGCTTTCAATTCGGCCCTGTACACCGTGACGGGAGATAAGAGCGTTATCCCGCCGTACCGCGTTGAAGGTTCGGCTATGTTTAACGGCATCGTACAAACGTGCGTTCTTTACCTTGGGCCGGCCCTTCGGAGCTATCTGGCATTGACCGAGAAGCGACAGTTTAAGGATCTGAAGAATGATTTCCGGTTCAAGAAGGTGAGGGCAAGCATAAAGACATACCTGATCGATCTGACCAACCTGCTCGAGAACGTCTCTTCGTCGCACATCATGTCCGTGCTGCTGAAACACTTGCACGAGTTTTCATCGATTCTGATCTGCTACCAGAACCTAACGAAACCCATTCTGAAGCGTCTGATCGGTATCTGGAGTACGGCGGAGGAAGAAACGATCCGTGTGTTGGCGTTCATGTGCATCTTGAAGATAACGCACGCGCAACAATCCTTCTTCCTGAGCAACGTGCTGAAGGTGATGTATCTGGCGTACGTGAAGAACAGCAAGTTTGTGTCGCCCAACACGCTGCCCAACATCAACTTTATGCGCCGCTCGCTGGCGGAAATGTTCTTGCTTAACTTCAACGTCTCCTACCAGCACATGTTTCTGTACATCCGCCAGCTGGCCATTCACCTGCGCAATGCAGTAATTTTGCAGAAGAAGGAGAGCCTTCAGTACGTCTACAACTGGCAGTACATCAACTCGCTGAAACTGTGGGGCGACGTGCTCGGATCGGCCCATGCGCATGGTGGAGCCCTTGAACCACTAATCTATCCGTTCGTTTCCATCACGATCGGTGTAATGAAGCTGATACCGTCGGCCCAATACTTCCCGCTGCGCTTCCACTGCTGTCGCACGTTGATACAGCTGAATGCGAAAACGAACATCTACATACCGGTACTCCCATTCCTGGTGGAGGTGCTTCGTTCCCATAGCTTCAACGAGGACCACAAGAAGCTGTCTATGCGACCGGTAAATCTGACCTGCTTGTTACGATTTTCCCCGGCAAACATTCAGGAGAACGCCTTCAAAGATGCCGTCATCGACCAGATCTACGAATTGGTGCTGGAGTTCGCGGCAAACGAGTCCGCCTCGATCGGCTTTCCGGAGATCGTTCTGCCGATCATACTGCAGCTACGCCAGTACGCGAAAACGACCAAGCAGTACAAGTACTCGCGCAAGATGAAGCAGCTGAGTGACAAACTGATGGAAAATTACGAGTTTATGGAAAAGCGGCGCCTCAAGATGGACATACCATTGAAGGAAACGGACCGTATCCGAGCCTGGGAGGAATTGGTCCGTGCGGAGGGAACGCCGCTGGCCAAGTTCTACGCTACGATCGCGAAGGAGACCGAAGCGGTGAAACGACGCCATGCTACGGATTCAGAAAAGATCAGCGATTACAAGCTCCCAACGTTGAAGAAGGTGGTGAAAAAGACACCGACGAAGAAGGATGGTCCGGTGACGCTATTCCCATCCGACGACGAAGACGAGGATGACGATGATGAGGACGGACTCGAGGACATGGAGGATGATACGGACGGTGATGAATCGATGTCCGACATAGAGGAGGGCAGTGATGACGAGGAGATGATGGGTTCAGATGACGATGAGGATGAGGATGATGATGAGGAAGAGGAAGAGGAAGAGGAAGAGGTGGTGCCTAAAAAGAGCAACAAGAAGAAATTAGTGAAGGAGCAAAAGAAACCCAACAAAAAGACCGTTGAGGATTATCCTTTAGAGGATGGTACGGATGCGGATCAAGTCGATATAGTGAAAGATTTGAAGTTAGATGATTGGGATGATTAAAGGGGTTGCCGTACATACATCGTAATTACCTTGTACATTATCTTGCAAGCAGATTAATAAAGTGCTAATTTTAAGGGATCATTTCCTTTAATCGTGTTTTGTTTTTATTTCTGCTAACACCTATTAGTTTTATATCATCGTTTTGAAAATCGATAACTTTTGAGAAAAAATAAAGATTTTGAGAAAGTAGCGATCAATGCTTAATAACTTCCATTTCAGTATCTCTTTTCATGCCATATGTCAATGTTAAGGTCGAATCTAATTTACTTAGAAGGTAACCATTTTTGTATTCGAATTCGTGCATGTTTCGCGTGCGAAGAGGCGCCAGGTTAAACCGAAAACATATTGCTGAAACGGGGATGGAGGGGCGTTATAATAACCCTTTAAAAGCTTCTTCGAGTCTACAGGACGGTATCAGTCGTGTGTTCGTTTCAGTCGAGTTCAGGTGCTTCGAGAAAGGATTTATACTGTGCCCTATCAAAACATGGAGCTCCACGAATCAGTGATGCAATCTAATGGTGTCGTTATCTTCAGGCTTGTGCTAGCCTTCTTTCGCTTTGTGCTGGTAAAGATGTTCGAGAAAATTTCGATTGCTTTTCTCAGCCTGGTGGAGGGTTTGTCTATGAAAGGAACGGCCGAAGACGATGTAGCAACGTTCGATCAGCTTTCGAAGCGTTGGTGGGAACCGAACGGACCCATGATTCTGCTACATCGGCTGAACAAGCTAAGGTAAGATGCACACAGTAGCGAACTCCTGCAAGAGTACTAACCAGTAAAAAAAATCGGTTCATTGCAGAGTACCCATGGTTGTGGAAGGCCTCATCAAGGTGGGCAAACTCGATCGTAAGCAACGGTACACGACCGACGCACTGAAAGGGCTCAACATTCTGGACGTCGGTTGCGGTGGTGGCATCTACGCTGAGGCACTTGCAAAGCTGCACGCGAACGTGGTCGGCATCGATCCAGCACGCCACCTGATCGAGGTAGCGAAAGCGCACGCCGAGGCACAATCGGACATCAAGGACCGGTGCCACTATTACGAGCAATCGATGGAGGAACATTGGCAGGGTGCAGCTAACAAGTACGATGTTGTCGTGCTTTCGGAAACAATCGAGCACGTGGTAGACAAGAGTTCGTTGCTAAAACACGTTGCAGAAGTGCTGAAACCGGGTGGATCGGTATTCATCAGCACCTGGAACAAAACGAGCTGGTCCTGGCTGCTGGCGGTGGTAGTGCTGGAGAATATTATGAAGCGACTGCCAAAGGGTTCGCACGATTACGACAAATTTGTTTCGCCCGAGGAAACGGAGGCAATCTTGGAGGCGTACGGGTGCCGCACAATCGAGCAGAGACCGTTCTATCTGAAGTTCTGGGAAAGCGAATGGGTGTGGGTACCGTTCAATCAGCTCACGTACGCATTGCACGCGGTTAAAGGATAGACTGGTTTTGATCGACACGTGCAAAATGGATAAAATGAAATTAAACTAATTGCAGACAATCGCTAAATATATCAAATCAAATAACATCAAATAACGTAACGTTTATTAATTTCCGTTATCAAAATTAAAAAAAAAATCTATATAAAAAAATGCACAATGCTCACCAATCGAACTTAAATGATATTGATCGTTATGCGAGATTTTATTCGTTATGACAGGTATTTATTTGATTTGCTCGTTATGCGAAAAACTCTTCACAAGGGGTACTCGTTATGAAGGTTCTTTGTGCATGAAATCACGGCACTGTAATGACTTAATTTCAATCAATTTCAATTAATTCCTTAAAAACGTGCACCCAACGTTCTACAACTAATTCCCTGTTGCAATTCTTTAACCCCGTTATTAATAATTCCTTTTATTCACGTTCATTGATGGAATAACAGATTTTCCTCAAACTTAACAATTGTAGGTAACTTACAGGGTTTATAACCCAATAAACAACTGTCCACATGCTTAATACAATGTCCGATTTGGAAAACACACGTTTGTTGAATCGAACCGTTTGACGTTTGTAAAATCGAAGTCGATAATTATTTCAATCATGTGGACAGTGTACAAAAACGGGTTGTCGTATTAACAAGTGGTGAACAATAGAAGTGTGCCAAAGGAACCAGAATCGTACGGTAAACTAGAAACAGTCGTGTGAATCGCTTTCAAGGGAGAAATGATAGATTGTCAATATTGGCTTACTTTTCATGCGATCAGACCAACGGATATTTTGTAGTTCTATCGATTTTCGAAAAGTTTTCAATCCATAGTCTTTACAGGTATTACTGTTTGCAAAAGAATGAAACAACTGAAATCACGTTCACAGCAATAAATGACTCGGTTCACTCACGTTCACATAAAACAACCGAAATGAACACCTTTAGTGGACAATAGTGATTTCTTAACCGGGCATTGTATTAAGCATGTGGACTATTGTTTAATGGACTGTGAAATCCTGTATTGATAATGCTGTTGTGTCTCTCAATGTACTCTAATGCCATTTTCTAGATATTTCCGACAAAAGCATGACATTTTTATTCTAGCTAGCCCGGAACATCAAAATCCGGAACAACTCGGGATTTTTAGGGATACCACAAAACATAAAATTTTCAAAAAATAAAAACGGAACTGTCCCGTTCAATACAGTGCGTCTGATCAGCCGTGAAATATCTTTTAACCTTTTTGTATTCAATATTGATGAGCAATTTGCAAAATGAAGCGCTAAGGAGGTTATCGCTCATTCGATCGTTCAGCAGACAGACAGCAAAAACCTGTCTAAACAGTTCATTCATTCGTTTCTTCCTTGCGCAATTCAATGAACTATTTTCAAAAATTGTATACCATAGAGTGAACTGCTTAGAGACCATCCAAGAATTATTACATACTGCTCTAAGAAGAGGGCGGGCATGAACTGATACTTTATTGCTGAAGGGAAGAGGACTCTATAATATCTATTACTCTATCAACTACATATTATACTAAACATCCACAGTGCCCACCGCAACTGCTTAATTTGCTTACCGTTAAACTCCTCAGTGTATCAAGTACGCCAGGCTCCGGTGGGCTGGCATTGTTATATTCATGTAACTGGACGACCCAGCTCGTAAAGTCCTTTTAGAGTGTGCATAAGGACAGAGGTGGCGTGGTAGGCCCAAGTTGAGGTTGCAAGATGCCATGAAGGCTGAGACAGCATCAGCAAAAGAAGTAAGTAATTAAACAAGTACGCCAAACCTTCATCAATGAAATGTAGAAACTTTTCTTCCTAAAATGTCATCATGTGGATTTTAGGTGTATTAAAGAGAAGAACATTAGCGGTACATGGCGGTTGAATGAATTGATATTTTGTATTTTAATATTACTGTATAAGCTTAAGGTTATTAGCATATTTTAACGACGTTATTCCAATCAACCCGGACACTATCCCGCAGCTGAACGGTCTATCCTATAGATGTACTACTACGCACTGAGATACTCTCGTCAATTTACAACGTTGTTTCCTTTGGGTACGAAGGTTACCATCTCACGTCTGACCTTGATCAGCAGTTACGATTTCAGCAATGAACCGATAAACATGTTATAATTGTCAAGGAGATTTACCGTACTAGCTAGATCTTTACTTTAAACCATTTGCTAGAATAGAATATCTACATCTTCGGTATCAGGCATACATAGTAAACGGAAAATCACATGAGTCGAACGATTGAGTTGTCTCTTTAATATATGGGGATTGATCGACAGTTTCTATTTTTTAACAGTAAGAATAGGCTTTACTAGCTAGCGTTCCGGTGTTAGATCGTGTGTGTGAGTGTGCGCGTGTGTCCGTGCAATGTCTGGGCACATGTTCGTACTCTCGCTTCTGCCTCAGTGACGAACCGCAACACCGACTTCTAATAAATAAATTAACCCTAATTGCACTCATCGGTGTTGCGAGTTCGGTACGCGTGACGCAGAATCTTAGATAACGTCGAAACTAACAACGATCGCGACATCACCACGATCGCCACAATGATGAACGTGGTACATTTGATGAGTTGATGGAACACAATTCACGACGATTGCCTAACGCGCCGTGGTCCAGATTGAATCTAATTTGCCAATTACATAGCATAGCGCGGGGGTTGATCAGTACATAGGGAATGAGTCATTTTGAAGGCTAAATTTAAAATTCATTTCTATACAATTTATGCTTCACGACTTATCATCGTAGAACAGCTAAAGCGTGATATCGGACCGGATGTTTTATCCTAAACATTGCGGTAATACCACGGAAGATAAATTAAGCTATGATAAACGATATCTAATCGATCTACAACCCCTACATAGGGGAAAGCAATCATTAAGCTAGTCGGTAATGTACTATAGAACGCGTCGTGCCTAGATTATCGTAACCGTAAAGAAGCATCTGATCGAAACGACCACCACGCAGACGTCCAGCTGCTGATGGTACTGATGATCGTGGGAACTAGCAGTAAAGTTGCGCTGTGTAATTGACTCCAACTACTGCTAGACGACGATGAGTACATCGATGGACATTTGTTTGATTTATAGTAGTCTTCGCAGTACATCTGAGAAAGTGGTAGAAAATGGTATATTCCAATTAGTGCTGAACAGCCATGACACAATCGACACTTTCAACACACACGCACACATACCTTTATTAACGTCGACGACATCTTGTCCAAGAAACCGCGCGTGAAACTTGCCGTATCATGGCCGCACGTATTCCTCGCGGCCGATTCCGAACAGTCGAGATACTCCATAAAGGAACAGCACACCGTTCGCACGTCATCCTCATCCGTGCGGCTTGCCGTGCGATGGTTCCGATGGCGCCGTTCGTGCTGATGTTCCCTTGACTCCTCCAGGGCCGTCTGTTCCTGCGCCTGGTGCTGATGACCGTGCTGGTGCTGATGTTGGCGGGCCTCGTGCTGTTGCGACTGTTGCGTTATGAGTGTCACGGTGTGATGGTATCGCCGCCCGCACACTTCGTAGTCCGGTCGCACCTTCTGTAGACAGGGTGCGTGTGAAAGGAACTCGCGCTGGTAGTCACCCTCCCGGCAGAGGTCTCGCACGAACTGGTGGGTACCGTTGTACAGCTTGTTGAAGCGGTTCCGCTGCTCCAGGGTCATACAGCGTCGCGTGTAGCTTCGTATGCACTGCAGACCGTTGTTAAGATCACTGAAATGGTGTCAATCAAATTGTCACAAAATATAAATACTTGTTCCAAGTAATTTGATAATTCCTGTAAGAGAAGACAATATAATTGTATTTGTCTATGCCATCATTCAAAACCTTTCAAACGTGCTATTTTATTGATTTCTCAGTTAGCGAAAGCTCATTATTCGTATCATTCTCTCAAGATCTTCGATTGAATAGGGTAGTTCAACCATAATATGCGAGCATTTTTCGTACGAGTGATACAATTGATAAATTTAGTCTCCCGATGGTACTACGTGACCAACCGTACTTGTGCCTAATGAAGCAGAACGAACACAAGTACTTCCCACGACATGGGTTGTAAAATTGTAAACGAGAATCAAATTTATGAAACCCCTAAAAGAATGATTCGCATAAATACATAATGTACATCTGTATGAGGGGTAACAGGACCAGCACGAAAAAGGCATCCTCAGACTAACTAATCTCGTTGGGATTACAGCACGGACTTTCCTCCTCGCATCGTGCATCTGGTTTTAACACATTCCAACTAAGAAAAATCTGAGCACACTCTCAAACAACCTGCAATGACACTTTCGTGTTAATTGCTCTTCGGTACATCCAACGTAAGTCTCCCTCAGCACCACAAGGGCTTGATGATTTATGGGCAGAACAATGGGCAAGATTTAACTAACGGAATATTGCGGAGAGATAGAGAGAAAGAAAGCACGGCACGAAAGACATGGACGAAAAAAAAACGTAACTACAATTTATTACCGGAACGTAAACTTACGGGCATATTTTATCCAGATCCTCCTTTTTCGTCGCTATGGACAGATCCGTCGTCGATTGTATCACTTGGAATGGGCGGGCACACTTGGCCAGCTCCTCCTGACCACAGTTTTCTGCCCGTATTCGCGCTAGACTCACTGTCAGTGCCAACGATTATCAGGAAACCGCCGTCGTTGTGTGGTTACGTTACGTTACGCGATGAACGAAACAGGACACCATCAGCCCACGAAGGTGATCAGCACACAGTCGGTGCAGGTTGGTGGCCATGCAAAAGAAAGCAAAGAAAAGAGAAAGAGAAAAGAAAATTAGAAATTGAAAGAAGTGGAACGAACCAATTAAAATACACGTCAAAATATAACGCTCTAAGAGTGTAAATTCGTCGGAAGGATTCTTCCTTTCCTCCACGCAGCTCAACCACCTACCAACCCGTTTGCTCGGGTTGGCACTTTGCTCGTCTCTCTGCAACGCTGCCGGTGGTGCGGGTTGGAAAGTTTTTCAAATTAAAAATTCATTTTCGAAGCGGGAATGATTTTTCCCACCAGAATATGTGTGGTAGTAGCGGTATCGGGTCGTGCTGGACGCCGCCTTTTAGTTTAGTTTGAACGTTGAATGGGAAAGGGAAAAACATGGTAACAAACTATGCTGCTTTGCTACGCTTGACCACGATTTGATAGAGAATTTCGCGTTCCTTTTTTCTCGACCTCACTCTCACTGGAAATGCAACTTTGGCATCGATAATGTGGCGTTTTTAACCGAACGCATATAATAAACGGATGGACGTTGGGCGAGAGCAAAGAAATGAATGTTGCTATCCAAGTTTCTGTCCCAAGGATGGGTTGGGGTGGGTAAAACAGTTTTGTAAAACTTTCATTCCCGACTCTTGGTTGGGATAAAATTTCTCGGAAACCGTAGCAAAAAAAAACGGAAAGAAATGAATAAGTTCTTGCATTTTATGGCATCGCGCGTTGTACAACATGACGGGTTGGGTTTTTTGTGCAGAAAACTCTTTACTATTGAAATGATGGTGCCTTATCTGAACTTATTGACGCCTTCGAGTTGATGCGGTCGTGGCACATAACAAAACAAAAAAAATATCTTGCAATCAGAGTAGCAAAGATCATACTCTATCATTAATGTTCATCTGATCGCATCCGGCGAAAGGGAAATCCCAAATTACACCAAATCTTTCAAACTTATGAATCAGAGATGAAAAATGCATTCCTTGGTTTATGCGACGCACGTGAAGAGAAGCACTGTGGAAGGGATCAATGACAAATAGCATATAGAATAATTTATCATAGATTTTTACGAGGACAGCATAATTTGATGTTGAACAAGTCTCATGGTTATATTTCTGGTCAAATTTTTGCAGTTTGTTGTAGGAGTGATAATGAGTTGAAAGTGCAAAAATGAAAATTTGTATTGAATAGTAAAAGAAACAATACTTTCCTTTCATTGTTTTTAATATATTTTATATATAATCAAAAAATCTAATTTGCTAACACAAATAATCTAAAATACTTAAAAAGTGCTATAATCAAGTATTTATTAAAGACACCCAATAAAAAGCATAAAGAACAATTCGGCAATGAACTATCAAAGAGCCTGGTTTAGTTATGAGAGTGCCGTTGTCTTTTACATTAGAACATATTAAAGCTACAGTCTCTTAGCAATGATAACCACATAGACAACATCTACAAATAAAAACCAAAT
The DNA here is from genome assembly GCF_943734685.1 of Anopheles coluzzii. Taxonomy (NCBI): domain Eukaryota; kingdom Metazoa; phylum Arthropoda; class Insecta; order Diptera; family Culicidae; genus Anopheles; species Anopheles coluzzii. The sequence continues at coordinate 60,122,994 of NC_064671.1, read as the reverse complement.
TTTAATCGCCTTTTCAAACCCTTCCCCCACATTGCTGATCATTATCAACTGTTTATGTTGCCTACTGCGTTAATTTAAACCGACCACAATCATTGCTTTTCAATTAAATCTCCATTTTCACTTTCCCTTATCTTCCGCAATCAGCCCGTTCCTGCACCGTTTAAGTGCGCGCGGTCAACCCCAACACCTCAAGAATCCTGAGAATTGTGGATTACGATTATCTTTCGTTGCTTCACACCTTCCAACGGCGGTGGAAATAATGGCGCAACAAATGCAAATGAATCGCAACACTTCACGCGGGAATTACCAGAAGGAAAGCGAACGCGAACGTACCCCGGGACGGATCGTTGCGACCCGATAATGTGTTGCATTATAATTTGCGTGCGGTTAAGGTAACAGGTAGGGTGGTAGGCTAAGAAGCGCGGATAGAATGCTTCGTTTGCACGTGCAAAAGATGCTATCCTTTGGGTGTTTCCTTTAGCTTCAATTTGGTTACATTTTCTTGGTCGTACTCGTTTACTTACTCTGCAGCGCTTAGAGTGTCGCTGATGAACGGTGGACATTTTGCTTTCGGTTTCAGTTTCGGTTAGGCAGCCTGTACGCCGTTTGGTGATTACTGGAATATTTTTTGTGACTGGAGTAAATTATTTTTTACCCTGCTTGTATCTCCCATTTCCCAAAAAAAAAGTCTTTCCCCCATTTCCCACATCTTTAAACCTGTTACCATTGCAGTTACTTTTGCAAGGGATCAAGATCCCTGTCTCCAACCCCTGACATTCCCGTACGTCCGGCTTAAGCATGCTGCTATCATTTATTTAAATTTTCGCAACAATGCCCCAGCAACGTATGCATCCAGTACATCAGCAGCAGCGTTATGCTCTGGGCCGTCCGTCCTAGGAAGGTGGGTAGCTTGTTTTCCCCCATCCCAAAAATACCCTTTCCTTCAGGGCGTAGCGTATGGGCCATGTCCTTCGGTCGGTGCCAGAGCGTCGATCTTTCGGCTTTCCATTCGGACCGGGAGTTGTTTTTTCGAAAAGTAGTAATGGAAAACGGCCCGCTTTGCAGCGATGAACTGCAACCATTATTAATGAATATTCAGCACGAAACACGGCGGATGCACCCCACGGGAAGTTGTTGGCGAAATATCGGCGCACCCGTCGAGCAGTGTACCTGTTCGGGGAATACAACCCCCCAAAAAAAGGGAACGCACACACACACTCACACCGAAATGCGAAAAACCACATACATCTCTGGGAAAACTGTGAATGCGACGAATCGCAGGTTGAAATGTGCCCTCAATATGGCATATCCTTGCCAGGCTGGTGCATGCTTGGGCTGCCCTGTTAAGTGTGTTCCGAGCAGCAGTGATCTGCGGCAATTATGGGAGCTTCTGTCCACTACTGTGCCTCGCGATGTTTTGCACCTCCCTGCACGAAGATGAGCGGTCGTTTGACTTGTGCAGTGGAGTAAAATTAAAATCATGCGGAAATTTAATATGCAATATGGATGGCACAACCACACATACAATATAATGGCGCAAACTTCTGGACTGCCCTTGCAGCACACACGCTCACATATCCGCTGCATAGTTGTTGCGCTGCCCTTTTTCAGTTTCGGGAGGTACATAAGCGTGGCAAATGTCTGTCTCGCGCACATCACAACGCCTCGCCGCCCTTAACGATGGTCTAAAGTTGGAAAAACATGTCCAGCGTGGGAAGTTCTTTCGAGGGAAAATGCAACTCGCACCGGGAACTGGAAGGGCTTGTTGCTGTGTGATTTTCAATTACCGAGCGGGTTATAAGTGGATTAATGTATCAATAGCTGTGGTGAGATTTTAATTACTGAAACCGTTTGATATAGCGTGTCAACGCTATTTGAAAGTGGACACATAAAACCGTGCATTGATGCGCACATATGTTTTGACCGAAGGACCATACGTCTAACCGGGTACGTCAATGATTATCCTTTTGGAAGCTTTTATTGAAGCTTTGAAACCTATCAAGTGTGTGCGTTGGTATTTTTTTCTTGATGCGATTCCATGGTCATGCACTTTTATAGTTTTTATATGCCAGTCATACATAAGTATTACCTGGTAGTGTAGAAAAATGAAAAAAAAGCCATATTGGCTTATGGGTGTAAAAAAGGGAGAAAGGGTGAAAAAGGACAGTGGAATACGCTTTGAATTTATTTTGCTTCTCATATTAAATAATTTAATATCCGCTTATTTTAAATAAATATGAATAGAATAAATGAGGCTTACGTTTATTACTATTTTCAATTACGAAATCCATACAATTGCAGACAGTTAAAAGCCTAGTAGCAAAACAAGGCATCGGCTATAGTAAAACCGACTACATGTTACGGTCAGCTAGGCCTTTTTTACGACAAATGGAAAAACAAGTGAGGAAACACAAATTTGGTTCTAGATTCGGAAAGATGCGTTGGATCCTACAAGGCCGAACATAATCGATTCCCAACCGGACCGTACCAAGGATGTTAGCTTTCCAGCTATATGGTAATTCTAATATGTGTTGGCAGCCTATATTGTATGGGTAAGCATAACATTATTCCTCGAATAATATGATAAAATTTCTCGCCGTTATTTGAAATTAATCTTTGCTTTAATATATTGATTTAGATGAAATTTCGATCAGCTGTGAAGTAAATTCAAAAAAAGAAATGAATACATTTTGATGGCAAGATTGCAACATCATATTTTGAATATATCTGCTGCAGATACTCTAAAGTTGCTTAAAAAAAGAAATAAAATTTATTGCATTTACTGTACTAAATACTAAATACAAATACTGACTAGTTATTTTCACAAAGTGATGCATCAATCAATTAATCAATAATTACTTCAATCATTTACTTTATTTCAATATGATGGCCGGATACTGATAATCCCGAAAGTATTGTAGGTCTAACAAAGCAAGACATTTTTTCTTCTAATATCTACGTAGATTTTTCGTTTATGGCTAATGGTTAAAATTCTATAAATAAATTCAAAAAAATATGTATATAATTTTTACACTAATTATAGCCTAATAGCCTTCTGGCACATCATATTCATTGGATTGAATTTCCAATCTGAAGAAAAAGCATTTTCGACACATCGTAATAGCGCTACAGCTGCAATACAGTTTCATCTTGCATTTGCTAAAAAATATATAAAATCTCCCCCCAAAACAGGAGCTCATAAAAATCTAATCCATCATAACGCTGACATCAAACACAGTCCCAACACCGTGTTTACGTTTCACGGGCCGGTGGTCGCGGTGTGTGCAAACCAAACACAAATTCTAATCATTGCTATCACTTTTTCCCTGTAAGCAAACAAACAAGGACACTACAATTTCACATATAATGCCGCTGGCACCGGCCAACCGCAGGAAGGGGACCGTTTCGAAAACCTGTACCGAGGTCATTAGTGTATGCCATGCTCATCAGCTCATCTGTTTGGAACATAATCGCCCACTCTCGTGGCCAGTGGGTTGGTTAGCAAAGTAACCAAACACAAACAGACTCACATACATACACAAGCCATTGAAGCAACGCGTGCATTGAATAACGTGCCGGCTTCAGTTCATTTGATTTCGCTTAAAATATTACCAAAGCTGGCAGAATCAATCGCGTGTGGGTTTTTACGTTTTCCTTATCCCTTGGTCGTTTGATTCAACTGGCGGATGAAGGTGATCATTGTTCACTGAAGGGCAGACATAGTCACGCTTTGCGCTGGATAATTTTGCATATTCAACGCCAGCGTGCTAATGCACGAATGATGAGAGAAAGTTGCGAGGTGTTGCAAGCGGGCCAAGGAGTGCAGGAGTTTGCAATTGAATCGTAAATCACGCAACCATCGTCAAGGGACAATTACAACAAACTGATCGAGCGTGATTTGCCTTGTACCAGTTCCTCCAGTCCCATCCTGCAGTTTTCCTGCTGTGTTCAGTGCTGGGAAAGCTTTAATATGTTGCTTCGACCAGCCACAATCGCAGTTCAACTGACCACAAAGTTCATCCTTTGCATCGTTGCACAAACACAAACATCGTCCGCACCCGTTCCTCGGCCCTGCTTGGTTCTACTACTACTCTTTGTTTAGCCGGTGGAGCAACACACAAGGCAAACATTTGCACACGCCGTCCCGGTATTGAGCGGTATCGAGAAAATCACGATGCCTCTCATTTTCCTTACCCCTTTTCAATCTCCATCACGGTTGAAAAGGTCCTTTAGCAAAATTCACCCTGACGGAGGATACTTTTACAATAGCATCAGTAGAATTTAAATCAATTGCTTGCCATCCACCGCAAACAAATCGCTCACCACGCGCAACGTATCATCCCAACCGGTGCATTTTCTTTGTCCCTGCTCTGGCTCAGTGATACACAGTGATGGATCTTGTGGACGTGTTTTTGTTTTTTCAATGCTTCAATCTGGTGCTATGTTATTTTTATTTTGTGGCCAAAAAGTCTTTCAGAAAGCAGCGCACAGCGAGCGCCTAGCTTGCCGGTTGCCACTCCACCCTTCACATTATGCGGTGTTGCTTGTGCGGCTGAAACGGACACCAACCATTGCGGTTTGCAATCGAACAGCAAAACAAACAAACGGTTGTGGCTGTTAAATAAATTTAAATGCAAGGATACTGCTGCTACTTCCGTTTCGCTTCAAAACTGTTCAGTTCGGTCGGTGCGGCTCGCCGTGGCAGCATTACCGGTTCATCCCGGATAATAACAAGCACAGCAGGTAGGAAAGTCAGAACTGACGCAACCTGTGCGATGCGATTAAACAAGCAACCACCGTCCTAGGTCAGTACGCTGTTACAGGTGACCCTGGGAATGGTTCTAACCACTTCAAATAGCATTTTGGAAGAGGGGACCCCGGAGCGACTGGGGACAGGTGGACGGCAATTTGAATTCCAGGCACAATTTGCGTGAAAACTTGTGCAGCTAACCTACACTGCAGCAGGATTTTGTTTGTCTTTCCCCTTTTCGACTGTTGCCAGCTGATGGTGGTGTAACGTGGCCGATGCCGTGCTGCGGCATTTTGGGCTACGCTTGTCCTTGAAAATAAAAGTTTTGCCGTTTTCGGTGTGAATGAGGTCGGCTTTCCATTAGTGGCGTGAATTTGAATACCTATAATACGCTTAGCCACATTTAGTAGCAAAAAATAACGATTGCCTCTTCAGTTGCAATCCTTTGCAATGTGCGATTTGATCTATATGGTGAGTTACAAACCACTAACGAAACAAAACAAAAAATCAACTCTGAGCCACAACACCACAATCTAATTAGGGTCGCAAACTCCGACTTGCAATACTTATGATACGATGGAGAAAACTCCATTTCACACCTTCCGATATAAGCGCTTACCTGCCCTCTCCACAACACCAAACATCAGCAAAAGAAATAACGCTTAAACGTAACCAGCGTTTTTGTTGTGTACTGCTTTTTTTCATTGCGTTATCTCTTTACCTCTTCGTGCTGGCAAGGATCAGATACAGCTTGACTTAATCCTTTGCGATGCGAAACGACTTCACGCCCGCAAAGAAGATGCGGCGCTCAACCACAACACCTCGTTGTGGGGCCTACATTTAGGCGCAAGCGGTGAGTGGCAGTCGCGTGCAGGGATAATGAAACGAAAGATTGCAACCAAAGCGTGTAGCTTGGTTTAGTGGTGGCAGGAAGGTAAAAGGAACAGGACCGTTTTAATACCGACATTTCATTTTTTTCCCATTTCCTTCCGCTTTTAATTCTAACCGGTTCTAGTTCTTTTTTAGCTTGAAATTCTCATTTTTTTTATTCGTCCTTTTCCTTCTTGCATAAAACATGTCCGGCAGTGGGGACGTTACAGTGCGACGGCAGAATAAAAAAAAGCTTAAACACAAACTAGAAAACTTTAGCCCGACGTCCCTTCCGTTCCTGGGGCCTACCTGTGTGAAGGACTTTCAACTAACGGGATGGATATGTTTTCTCACATTCTGCGCTCATCCGGATCGCTCGGTGGATCGGCGCAAAATTGGCGCAAACCCTGCTCGGCTCACCTTCCGTCTAACCAGTGTTCAGCCAAAAAAGTGGAACGGTTGCATGTTAATCGCTTTTGCCCTGGCGTAAACCATTTCCGTTTTGGTGATTATGGTTTATCCTTGGTATTCATTGTGCTCATTCTCACTTGCTTCAACGTTTTTTTTTGTTTGGTTTCAAACTCGAAGACAACCGGTCGGTGCGGTCTGGCACACAGACAAGCCTATTACTTTGAAACTTTGCAAAGTTGCGACGAACGCCGCACAATTGCAACAAAAAACGGCTCTTTTTTCACCTCAACTCCCATTTAGTGCCCAGTCACGTCGATTAGCTATTCATCACCACATTTTGTTTTTGGGGTGGAAGCACCGGATGTTTGAATTAAAAAAAAAAAACACAATATTCAAACGAGGTGCATAAATAACCGTTTTTTGTTAATCTTTAACCTTTAATGAAGCAGCGTAATTTGTAAAACGGTACCTTTATAGCTTAAAATTAATATTGTTCAACCCATTCGTGCTACCTCTCACCGCATACGGAAGCATGTGGATTTATGTGGAAAAATAATCAAATTTACTAACAAAGCAAGGAAAGAAACTTTATCATCTGTCGAGCACAGGGTTTTCGGTTGAATCTCGGCACCCCGGAAGAGGCAAAACAGAGCCGGAAACACATGTGGCTCACTACACCGGCAGACGGATGTACATGTCGACCGAGCGAACTCACCGGCAGGTTGCCCTCTACTCAGCACGGCCACTTTTCTGCCATTTCTTTCGCAACTCTTCTTTCACTGGTCTGGATGGATTATCCTTTGTCGTTCTATTTTCGCACAGCACAGTGGCTGGCCATTCTCCTGTATAGGTGATAGGGCTGCTGCCACAGTAGCGCAATGGTTCTACCCGTACCCGTTTGCTGCAGGTGCAGGATGTAAACTTAATGCATAAATTATTAATTTGCCACATCATGTGAAACGGTGGGCCAGTCCGAAGTAAAGCGAGCCGGTCGGATTCGGACCGTCAAGGTGTCGTTGAGGAGCAAATTGCAACGAGAATGGCCGCTTTTGGGGGTTTATGTCACAGCCTAGATTCTGGTTTCAGTTGTTCATCTTCATCTCCCCTCTTCTCTAGCCCTCTGTTGCCTTAGACACAATTTTAACTGCCCCACAACGGTTTAGGTTCTGATTGCATTGCAGATAATAATCTGTGGCGGGAAAGTAGAGAAAAGCCTTAAATAAGCTGCTAATTTTTAATGTTTTGTGTGCACCATTGTTTGTTTTACAAATGATTCTCGCTAATTTTTAATCCTTGCCAACGCGCATTGTTGAATAGAATGCTCGTTTCCCGCTTTCACGTTTACGCAGCAGGACGTATATCGTATGAAAAAAGCAAGCACCTCTATGTATACTAAAGCAATCCTATTATGGAGTGGTGGTTTCCATGAAAAATGAACAATATTGCTTGTTTTTAAAGTAAATAAATAATTTCATTCAATTCCTAAACTTTTTTAACTTCATTCAAGTTAGGCATAATAAATTCCATAAATAAAACAATTTCAGTTAACATGGTACTGACTCTTATTAAATTAATATTAAGTTAACTTAAGTATTCCACTAAACAACTTTAATATAATAGATCAATACGTATTTTATGTGCAGCTATTCAAACATCCCAAGAATTTCTTCCTCAACTCAGCCATACACCGCGACCATTGGTCCATCACATGGAGACGCCTGGTATTTTACCGCATGTCCTTTCTATTCGCAATTTCTATCCCTCCCTCCGACACCCAGCACAGAATCTAGCTACCACTGAATGGTCACTTCAATCGTAGCTTAATCATACCTCACCCCAGCATTCAAACAGGACCGAATGTCGACCAAAGTGTACACGAATGTACGCTGTTGTGGGATTATTTCCAGTCCGCAGCAACATTCCATTTCCGACACGCGAACAATTCAAGCATGCGATTAATTTGTAGTAATTTCAATCTAATTGTCATTAGCTAGCACCAAAATCGCCACAGGCACATCTGCCAGCGGAAGGTGGCACTGCTGCCGTGCCGATTGTACCATATTGAAACGCTTAGCATTGCCAAGCGCACCCAACGCCCATTATAATCGCACACGAAGTAAACACACGTGTAAGGTGCTGTTTTCCCACTTGTTGACACCTGTTACGTAGCTATGTAGAGGTTTTCACTTTTCTTCACCGGTGAGAATTATGGTGTAAACGTGTGGCTCGCTGGCCAGCTTACGATCGGAGCTGGGGTTTATGTGCATTAATTATCTTTACGATATGTATAATTCCCTAATCTATTTCCGATTTTCCACCAAGTAGCTTAAATGGAAGCTAAACGGTGTACGTAACAGGCTGAAGATGTATCTCAATGAAGAGCGTTATTCGGACGAAGGCTATAAATAATTCCCATTACACAAGGTACTCGGTAGGTAGGAAATAGAACGCCACGCGGTCAGTTAAAAAGCATCAACATCCTTACATCCATGCTGAGTTAATTGAATGGAGTAGATTGATAATTTTACACGATACTTCTCATCATTTCAAACGTTGGTACGAGCCTTTCGACATGCAAGGTGCACTTGCACTCATACTAGCTCTTAAGCATGAAAAAGGAATGGAACAATATTGCTTCTCATTATTCATTGTTCTGCACCCATCGCGGAAACAATGAAATGAAGCTTGTCTGTGTGCTTGTTCGTAATTCCATTGATGAAAAACTATGTTGAAAGAAGAAAGCTATATTTAATATAGATGGCTATAAATAAACTCTCCATCGGTTAACAGATGTCCATTGCTATACGAGAACATTTCTTATGATGGGTTTGTAATTTAATTTAAAGATATTCATTGCATACATGGCATTTACTGTCAGCTGTGAAGCACAGCAAAATTTGAGTGAATATTAAACTGCTAAATTATATTCCTCTTAAAGTTGATTTTAAACTGGCAAGGATTCTATATTGTACAATATTCCCATTAAAATATATTTTTTACAGCGTAAGTTGTTTTATATAGCTGCTCTTTGTTATTGTCCATCAAGCTTATGTATGTTCATCAAGCTTATGTCTAACCTGTACACTATAAGATTGCTTGAAGTTATACCGAACTTAATGAAACGTAAAATTAATTTCTTTGCATCCACACAATGTATCAAATCTAGGTGCTTGTCATGCACAATTAAAAAATAGGCCGCGCCTAATGATTCGCTATCTTCAAAGGCTATAAATACCGCGACAGCGCACGTGCAATGCTGGTAGCTTCTGTTCGTATAAAAAAAACGAGTATAAATAGTAAAGATCGTTTAATGTATCGGAAGGACGGTTAAATAACTTGTTCTAATCTTCAATGAAGAATGTTTCAATCTTCTACGACAAGTAAAAAAAGTATTTATCATGGACTGATTTGCTATTTTTATTCGTAGACAATTCAACTGCATTTGACGTCTGCCATGGCAATAAACAGATAAATTTGAAGAGAATATGCCAAACAATTGATGGCATTAGACGTGCCGCAAGATGCAAAAAATTCAAATAATGCGCAGAATACTACGCGCTCGTGACGTAAACTGTGGCTCACAAATTCGTACTTTGTCCTGTTTCACGACGTAGTCATGGTGTTTACCGACAAGATCAACGTGCTCTGGATTGGTTTGAAAATTATACAAGCCTAACCTACGCCATCGATCCGACGACTTGCCACGACAGTAGTCTCTCATGTGACGATGTCAAAAGCATGTCATCGCAAATCATTTTCCTTTCTATTCGTTGTTTTAAAATTCAAGTAGCAACATTTACCGTAAACAGTTTTTATAACCAATCTCAATTCGGTTTAAAAATAGCGTCTTCATGGTTATACTCTCGGAAGGTTCCTAGATGAGCAGCAAGACAGAGCCGGTTTACTGGGCGTGCTCTAATTTTATCTCAGGTGGTTCTCGCTAGCGTACAGACAAGATGTTCCTGTTTCAAACCTCAAACTAAGCACACTTCAAAGGAGTGAGAGTACCTAGCACGCTCCCGTAGGAATTCAATCAAAACCAAAACAAAGCAAAACCGTCGATGGCTTTTTTATTGCTGTAAGATAAACCACAAATAAGCCAAGTTGGCTAATTAAGCGTATGAAATCAACGGATTAGCGTGACATATCTATCTCAAAGGATTATAATGGTAAAATGTTGTTTCGATTTGCCGTAGAAACTGAAACAAACCGGTTCAACCATGTGATAGGGGTTCTCGTTTCCCAGTTATCAGCTTTTTGATAGGGGAGAAGATATATTGTCAGGTCACTCACTCATATTTTATCGATAAGGAATAAAAAAGTGCCTTGCCCGCAGAGATGCTCTTGCTAAACTTCCGGGAGTTTGTAAATTGCAAAATGTGAATAGAAATGAAGAAGGGACATTTTTGTACTTCAATACTGTGAAAGCTAACAACTCAAACTATCAACTTTTACTTATATTCAGACATGTATTTTTTTTGTGAGGTAGATAATTTTGAGAAACTTAGTATTTAGCTATGTAAGCTGACATGGCTAGATATTTTAGTATTAATTAAATTTCATAAAAGGAGATATGTATTGAGATTCTGCCAAAGCCAAATATTGCATTTTTTAAAGTTACTGTTTTGTCATGTCTTTATGGTTAAATTGAATTGATTTGAACATGTTAATTAAATGGTATAAAATGCATTACTTCATATAATTTTCACTGAAATGCGACCACAAGATTCTAAACCCGTCAGAACATGATTTAAATAAAATACTTTTGATGTATGCGTAGTATTCTTTTTTTATTCAGGAGGAATGGTTCAAAAAGGCCGTATTGCTACGTAGTATTCATTTCAATATGCAACATGTAACAACCTAAAAAATAAAATCTATTATAGAATATGCTGAATCGTCGTGGAATCCTAGACAATAATTAATCTGCATTTAATTCAAAAACTGTTTTTAAGCACAATGATATTTCTATATGTATAAATGGTAGGAATAAGGATTGTGATTGAAACTGTGGCTCATGAATCAACATGCTAAGCACTAAGGAATTATTCAAAACAAATTTTTGTGTTACGGAATTTATGGCCAAACCCAAATTAACTATTTAAATAACTATAACGTTAGTTGATTTTTGTGGGATATATGTATTATACTTATGGACTATCAAATTTGAAACACTTGTATCTACGATTCTCAAGTATTGCGTACATTCAGCAATAGACCGTACAATCGACACAGATATACACTAGATATCTATCTGACAGACACCAAATTTTGTGTGACATGCCTGGCTTGTGGTGTGCCGGGTTGTACACGACTGATGATACATCTGCAACACACGCTACGAACATTTTGACCGAGAAACACGAACGTGTATTCCAACGAATTCCAACCGATTGCTTCGTACCGATCGCTCGTAAGATCGTCCGTCTGCAATGTGCAGCTACCTTCAACTGAACACAAATTCGTACGACGCTCGTATCTAATTAAAGCATCGCCTCTTCTCCAACCCTGATTGCATTTCTTCACGCTCTTCCGCCATATGACTTTGCCATGCACGATGCACACGCGGCATGCCGCATCGTAAAAAGTTGTAAAAAGAAGAACATTTCGCGAGAAGTAGGTATACGTCATGTTTCGAACGTGCGATACATCGTACGATGGAGCCTCAACCAATCGGACGCTTTGGGGGCTCGCCAGACCATTGCACAAATACATATACGTGTAAAAAAATTCCACGTGCTGAGGAGGTAAAGTGACTGGCGCTCTACGCAACACACCTGACACGTCCGCGATCGTCCGTCTGGGGTGTACCGGATTAAACTGGCTTCAAGTGGAAAGAAAAATGATCTCACAAATTTCATTGACGTAACGTCAAATTCTTGGGTGCTCCAAGGTCTGGGAAGGGCTGGTAAGGACCAGTGGGAATTCCCCTCTTCTGGGCGTGAGGGTGTACATACGTACTCACTCATTTTTTGGTCAATTTTGTTTTGAGTACCTTCTTTCGTACTAGGCTCTTCCATGTGCTGAAGTGGCCATTGACGTAAATGCGCTCTCACAGTATTAATGGAGAACTTAAAGCCCAACGGAACCACGGGGAGGATCGTCACACCGCTCTCCAAATAATATGCCTGGGAGAGACAAGCCCTCTCCAAAATAAGGGCCTGGAACGTGGCGTAAACCAATGGGGAATTTAATAGTTACAGTTTATTTTAGCAGGTCAATGCCAACACATTGACCTGCTTTACGCACTCGTATAACTACGAGTAGTTCTAGAAACTTTACGTGTACGACGCAGTTCATCTTGAATCATTGGACCACTTCGTGTTTCGAGAATATGGACATGGTAAATTAATTCAATTAAGCTTAATTGGAGTGATTGACGTCGCAATTGTTACTTTTTTGCGGCCAATGATCTGACTGAGATCTTTTTCCGGGTGGAGAAAATGTATTGCATCTATTGAAGAATCTATATGAAATCTGCCAACGACTGCTGAAATACGATTGTAAAAGTGAATGTGTTACACTAACTATCAAAAATGTAACAAGGTTACTGTAAACTACAACTTATCACAAATATATGATTGTCGATGGATCTACAATTTGCAGCTCGGTTTTGGAAAATTAAACAAATTTATGTGTTAGTTCCTTTGAGAATCACTGTGACCATGATGATGAATAAAAAGTTTCGATATTGATAGATAATCAGGAAAACGACCAGTACACATTGTATTGACGTCAGTTCTCAGCAAGTTTTTGTTCATCAAGTTGTATAGACTCATACAAATTATTCACCTTTTTCTGTTTATTCTGATTTTATTGGCATAGCAGTTTAAAAAAAATCACATACACACAGAAAATAATTATTGGAAGCCGATTTTAAGAACAAAAACATGCGTGTCTCATGTCTCATTGAGGACCAGAAGTATGAAAAAAACTTTTTTTAAATTACCCTCCTTCATTCAAGATGTGGCAGCGTTTGCGCATATCACGCCACCCGGGACACTGTCGCGGTTCTATTTTGCAGTCGCAGCAAACTCGTCGAGTGTCAGAGTGTTTATGCACGGGAAGGTGATGCTGTCCGTTGGCAGTTGGAAGGTTATTTTCAGTTACAATCACTCTTGAAAGCACACTGGGTGCGCATCATACTACGTTTTTGCACAGTGAACAGTAAAATCAGCTACGAAGCAAAATATCCAACACGTGAAACGAAACCCAAGTGAAGAAGGAAGTGATTGTAGATCCGTCAAACAATGCGTATTATGTAAAAAGTGTTGGGAATGTTTGTTTACTAGCACTGTCTTGCCTTTTTGGCGCTTTTTTTACCACTGAATGTTGGGAAAAAATAGATTTTGTTTTGTTTGGATACGCCCGAGCCGAGCTTGTGGTTGAACAAAACATTGATTATTATGATATGCAAAAGATTTTTTCCTATTACATTCAAACGTAGCTTGTGATAGCATTAGCGTGTGATAATATAATGCGCCTTATTGGTTGAGATGGCGACATAAGGGGCCTTTGCCTGTTTGACAATGATCTACATTAGCATATTAAAGTTATTCGAGTGTAGACACTTGAGCAGATAATTACAAGTCATTGATAGGATTCAACGAATTTAATTACCCTCTTGTACTGTGTGAAACACAGCATCACTTACACGTGACCAAGGCAACAAGCCCTTGTACGAAGTGACCCACCTCGTACCAGTGTGAGGAACGTAACAAGTTTGATCGCAATGGTTACACTATGTACGATCATAACAAATCAATCATGCAAACAAAAGCCACGTGTTGATGAATTGGAGCTGGCTCTCATGATTTTTTTTTAATACGCATTTTTTAACGAACAACACGATCATCATGAACTTGTACGAGTATAATATGTGGCGATCTTGAATTGTCTTGCTTCCTTGACCATACACGTTCCGGTCGATGACTTTTTTCGAGAAGAATATAGTGATCACCATCGAAACTTGTTTCGTTCAACTACCTGACCATGAATGTGGCCTTTTCACTCCAACTGGGATGTCGGACCACACCAGTTATCTTATCTTTGCCTCATAGATAAAGCGTATTCTGGTTAGACTATATCTGTGAAATGGTTTTGCCGCACTCTGCTTACACAATTTCTATGGAAATTAGCATGTTTTCGTGCAAAGATATAGAATGACGGGGTCCAGAATTGGCTCACTTCCCGATGACTTCTAAACCATCTAATGACTAAAATCAACGAATGATCTCGATCCTGCGTGCCATCATGACCGACCTTGGCCCGCTGATGCTAAAGCTTCAGCACCGGCTTCTCGGTTCGCTGCGCATCCAACCAACGTATCGGCGTTACGTTCCAAGCGCGCAATGCGATCGTGATCGGCATGAAAGGTAAACTGGCTAAAAAACGGAACACGCTTACCTGGCCAACGTGTAGCGTGAGCGTCGAGTGGGGCGCTCCAAAAAGTTTTAACCATTTCGTGGTGGTAGTGTTGGCTGTTGGTATTGAATGAATTCCAATGGACAATCGAAAGCTATGTTACTGTTTGTGGTGCAATATTTTTCGAATTCGCAGTGTTTTGCACAGTGGTAGAGGATTGAGACCTTTTTAATTAAATTTTGAATGAAATGAAAATTTAAAAAGTTTTTTTATTATTTGGAGTATAATTTGTAGTACTGTTATGTAAAAGTTTGATTTAATATTTTTATTGAATTTGAAAAATAAAGCTTTCATTTTACTTAAGAATTTCCACTGTGCTTTGTTTGGTGGTAAGTAGCGTCCACTTCAAAAGTACACAACTTGCCTTTTTCAAGACCGCGTTCCGCTGCTAATCGAACGGTACTGAAACCCAACAACAAACGGTTTGCCATACCATTTACCGATACCTGCTTCGGTATGCCGTTGTGGAAAAAAGCTGATACCTTGCCGAGCGAAGTTGCACACCTATGTTTGAGCTGTCTGGGCGCACAGAGGCAGTCACGCATAACACACATAAAATAAAACATAAACTAAGCTGTTTAAAGGGAAAAGGGACTGAGTGCAAATTGCAGCTAGACCGATCAGCTCATATTACAACCGATTGCGCATCATATGTATCTTACCTATGTCTTCATTTCTCGTACAATACAACGTAGCTCCACATCATGGCGTTATAAATGTGTGGGTTTGTGTATTTCGTTGTTGACACAGGTGGAACCCCATTCAGTGACGTCACTGTATCGTACGATTCTCAGAGGGTTGCGATTGGTTGGTTGGTTAAATCCGGCAAAACATTGTGATCATTCCTTTCCGTTTTGCGGTGGGTCGCAGGTTTCTTCTTGTACTGTTCTCTTTAAGTCTTTTATTGGCCAATGACTCGCATTTGTTGCCAGCACTGTCCTCAAGCACCCGATACGGTGACATGATTGCATTAAGCTAGAGACAACTAACTTTGGCACTGTCGATATTGTGTAGTATGTTAGGGACTTAACCTTCCGTAATATGTGTGAACCCTACCGAATAGGTTGGAGCTTAACCAAAAGACCAAAATTATAAATGATCATCTGTTAGTGTGTGCTGTTTGGCATACGTTGTGATGGGTTGTGAAAGCAATGCAAATATAACACATTTTTAGACACAGTCAACCCACACACATAGTGCTTGAAAAACTGTCACAATCTAAAAATGTTGAAACTCGTCATGCAACCACTTCTGGATTCAGTGCATATTGAAGTGGGCTGGATGGCTGAAAAAGAAATATTATTCATTCATGAGCTTCGTTGTGAATAAACAAACGAGTTACAGCCATTGGTTGCAGCGCTCTCACCTAAGTAGACACGCTAGTATGTAACATACTTATTTGTCTGTAAATTTATTCAGTATAATTAACTCTTTTCGTCATATTAATTAAATTTTTATGTTTTCTCTCTGGCAAAATGTTCTATGTTGATCATGTTCGTTGTAATACGGGTATTTTATAAATTAAGTGCCCGGTATCCGGATAATAACCGTTTGGGAATCGCTCCCATCTAGGCTTGATGGAGCCTATGTGTTTATTAAACGATTCAATTATGATTCAATTATACAATTTTTATCATGTCATTTTTTTCTAAATTATTCATATTTTTAAATAATGGTTATGGTTCAAGTTCATTGTCCCCCTTGAATCTATATGGCTAAACTAATGCTCTACAAACATTTGTTGAAGAGCGTTGACGCGTCCGCATCGTACGATTGATCAGATGACTGAGCTGATACCTTCATGCAAAACGTAGCGTACATTCTTATCAGTCCTCAATAACCTCAACTCCAACCGTTTGCATCGTGGGATACCCCCCAATACGGTCGTATAAGTTGACATTCAAGTATGATTGATGTAGGTTTTCCTAATTCAATTGTATCGCATGACGTACGATGACTATGGCGATGACTGTGTGATGACGAAACAATGACGGATCGTACGATCCTTCGCTTCAATTTAATGGGAGGGAGATGCCATTGAATAATTTATCGCCGATGAATACCTGTATATATCCATATGTCTACCTATGCCTACAGTGAATTCGCTGTGCTTCAAACTGGGGATAGAGTGTATATTCTCTGCCGATTGGAGTAAATAGTTCTTATAGTTCCAATTAGCCGAAAATGATCAATAAAATAACAATCCATATTCATAACGATCCATATTGGTACACTGGTTGACAAAAAGATAGGAAAAAAATTTGTTGTGTGTTTTTTTGAGGAAGTGATAGCGAATAACGGTCAACACATTGACCGTTAGAATATGTTTCCGCTCTGTTGAACACCGCAACACCACCTCCAAACAACCACTTAAACAGTCCTTTTCAGGGCTACCAAATATTTCCGACAAGCACTATGTTTTTCGGTCACAGAAAAAAGTTCCTATTTTTATGTCCACCAGTGTACATCCGAAACATTTCGATTAACGTCTAGAAAAAGTCGTAATAAATAAATAGAGTTTTATTAAACAAAAACAAAAAATATAATATATTTATGGATGCTTTTACGATACTAGGCCGCTGTATAGTTTGACAGTTGGCGCTTGTAATCATGTCAACACTCCGTACAAAATCACGCGCAAAACTAGCCTCAAATATTCAGCCTAGATTATGTCAGCTTGAAAAATATGTAAACAAACGCCAATTTGTTGCTGGCGCGATCAGATTAGCTCATGAAGGATTACATTTTCATGCTGAAGGTTAAAACATGTTTGAACTGATATTTTAAAATTCACTAAAGTATTATAGCTCAATTCAAACAGGGATTCGATGGTATGGTAAACAGAAACATACCCCTGTGGAGAAACACAAAGCCATATTCTTGTCTCAATTAATATCTTTGTCCCAAAAACACTCCCAATTCCGTTTTTCTGTGAATGAATCTTATTGATTTTCAAAGATATATCCAGGTAGTCCCCGAGATATTCGGCATCTCTTATATGCGGATTCGGAGATACGCGGTTTTCTAAATTTGACAGCTCTTGAAGCAAAATTTACAGATTTGATACATCATTTGACAAACACAAAATAATTTCCATTTTGATTAAAATTTAAAAATCTTTCATATAGTTTAAAATTGTAATTTTCAGTCAGAAGTATCTCATTGTTGAAATCCAATATGGCGGAATGCAACACTTTATTCACAAACATGCTCAAATGTCAGCATTAATTTCAGAATTTTAATCATACGTCGGGCTAGTTTGTAAATTTTGTCAATAATACCAAAAATGTATTGCAAAATATTTCGTAAGTCTTAAAAATATAAAACACATTTTCTGAACCGCCTATAGCCATGATTGAGCAGGTTTTTCAGTTAAAATTTCTTCTGTAGTCGATTTTTTTTTAATTTATTTGCGCATCAGACGTATTTATGAATTCCAAACAACGCAGTACAATGCCACGAAGCAAACGTTTGCAGATATTTGTACCACTTAACACCCTTTCCCGAAGTGCGCGGGTATCACGAGCAGGTAAAGCTTTGCACATGTTTTGAGTCTTCATAAAACAGGTAGGAGGGATAGGATCGCGTATGCAGACGCCATTCGCTGTAACCTTTTTTGACAATTTACTGTGGCCTGTTTTGCTTTTCTTTTTTTTCAAGTGGCTTGGAGGCCTTGGAACAGCTTTGAACCGGATTCCTGGGGGATGTGACATTTTTATCACCTCGTATGGTGATCGTTCGTTCGCAAAGAGTATATGCCCAACTGATATGATAATGTGTATTGTGCTGCAGATGACTGTCCGAAAGATAAAGCTTCTGCTTGTGATTAGCACAAACAGGTCACGCGTTTTGTAACCATATTTCTTATAAACTAATATAACTGCTATTAAATCACTTACCGGTTATAACGACTGTGACCAGTAAACATAATCTGTTGTAGAATTTGCTAAAATTGATGGAAACTGGAAGCATTTTGTTTGGTTTGCTGTTTTATTTCCACTAAACACTTTTGCTAGCAATCTATTATCTTATTCCAATCACGTTTTATGAACTCAAGTAAACTTTACTTTTATCACTTTTCACATTTATCTTTCAAACACATCACACATGCACTCACAAATCTTCTAGGATCAGTTGAAAATCATCAACAATTCATGATATTTTCAATCGATTAACGATGCCTGCTTCTCACTTAGCTGCCCGTGTAATGCCCGTTTCCACAAGTCAGCTTTTTATTTTTATGGCTTCTAGTAGTTGAAGGTTTTCACTTATTTGTCGACTCAAACACTCATACGATTTGGAAACGAAACATTCATCGAACTGTGTTCACTATTGATTCGGATAGTAGTATCAGTATGCAATCTTCTAGCGCAGCACTGTACACGCTAGCGGAATAATACGCTGTTGTTGACGAACCGGCGAGCCGTTATGTTTTGAAATGCCTTTACGTTAACGTTTCAGTTTTTATGCATATGGTAGATGGTAGATACGCTCGCACCTTGTGTTTGGCACGAAGAGAAACTTCGCTTGAGCAACCTCTCACAACGAATTCTCGGTCGTATCTGAAAAACAGTAAAACATTTTCAAAGCAGCTTGCTCTTACATTAACGTTGATTGCAGATACGCCAAATATCGCGCCAAGGGTGTCAAACATAAAGGGTGATACATTTTAAATGTAGCAGATGCGTTGCATGCGGTAAATGAAATATTTTGCTTATAATTTTGGAATTCCATAAATTGAGATGTTGAATGTGAAAATAAGATTACCCAACCATCCACATACTTTTCTCTCGAAAAGTTGCCATGTGAAATTATTTGCCTGATTTTTCTTCATCACTACCATTTGGCAAGCGTTGGGTTTGACAGACTTGCCTGACATTTTTTCAGTGAAGTTTGATGCTGGCATATAAAAATATATTTTAAAATATTTTATATTATATAGAATACATCATCTTATAAATGTATCTTACAATACATATAATGTTATTATTTTTAATTTTCTAACACACAACGAATACAGCTTATAAAAATTAATGAAACAACATATTATTAGTTACGTACAATTGCTAGTTATTAACTCGTCCAGTCTTCCGATTGCAATAGTCAATTTTCAACAATGAGTATTACATTCTAGGAAATGATGACAAATGTTGGAATTGTTGAAATTGTCTGCCATTTCCCAGTGTCAATAGTAAAGCCTTAAGTATAAAAGTTGCATCTTTAAAAGTCCACACAGCCAGTAGGATAAATCCAAACTGAAACAATTATTGTCCTATTGTTGGGTGATATCAACTTCATTGGTGGACCATACAATGTTCAACGAAGTGCACGAAGGGATGCATATTTAGATACATACGAAGCCATTGCAATTTGGATTCCCAGTATAGTGCGCACATCCTTTCTGGATTCGCCATATCACGGCGACAGATTGCCTCGGCAGCAACCATTGTGTCAATCTTAAAAGCATAGGCTCTTAGTTTGAGTATATAAATATGCAAGGATTATGCTTCTGATGACACTTTGACGTGAGCTGAAACTCGCACCAAACGACCATGTTGCGTGTACGGGAGAAAACTCGAGATGTGGACTATAAATTTGCCAGCTTTAGAGCGTCCCGAAAAGCATTGTATGACATAAATGCACCACTTTAGCTGTAGGTGCCTCGATGGGCATCTCAATGTCAGCACAACACCGCAACAGTGACCATCCGTTCCATGATAACAAACCCAATGTCAGCCTATAAGTCAACTAAAGGAAAATGGGGACTGTTCCACTTTTGAAAAGAACCTTTCGGTGCAAGAAGCTTGCAAACACACATTAAAGGTAAGAGAATTGCTAAATGAGGTTGATTGCATACTGGTACTTTCAAAAAGCTTATTTACAGACAACGATGTAGATTATTGTAAGATATGAAAATTTAAAATGTAATGTGCTGAAATAGTCATGTATTTAAAATGTGCAATCCAAGGAGCTAAGCTATGTAAAAATGTTGAAATACATGATTTTTTTTAGAAAACTCATATATATACTAGTGCGATAAACAGCACATAATATTTTGTTTGAATTGTACACTCCAATCTATGTTATTTTGTTGTTAATAAATCAAAATTAATGTGAGTTAAAAATTTGTGCTTTTAGCGTATTGTTAAGGTGAAACTGCCAGAATCGTTTGTTTCATTTTTTATTTTCTTTTCGTTACGTTCACCTTAAACTTCATTAGTAATCGTAACAGAAGAAGTAATGAATTGTGCTTCATTATTTTGAATGACTTCTTGGTAAAATATGGAGAATGAGGATTTATTTCCTAAGGGAATACAGGAGAACGCCAAATCAATCATTAAGCATTCGATTTGTGAGTGAACGAGAAGAAGCTTGAAAATGATAGAAAAACGTCACAGTTGTGTTGAAATCAAAGCACGTTTGTTATCCTTTTTTATTACATTTCGGTTTTCAATACGTCGTAGGAACAATATTGAACAGTGTGCAATATTGTTTAATACAATTGCAGCAGTTGACTAGAACCTTTATTTTATTTGCGCCTGTAGTGTATGCAATGTAAGCAAAATGAGCGCAAAGCGTGCTATAATATTTTTAATTCTTATGTATTTTATAGTTTAGAAATTTATAGAATGATTGCGTGAGATAAGGTTAACCTTTCGCAAATGTCTTAATAATCTTTTACTGTATTAAGGCAAACGAACGATTTATTGATTCAACTAAAAGGCTAAAAATACTTTCAACAGTATTAATTCTCAAAAAATGTTACGTGAAAAGTATTTTCCACACCTTTACCCTTAGCAGCATACTGATAATAGGATCAAGGGAGGTATACATTTGAAGTTTTTTTTACTATAGTCCACTCGTAAAACGTAAAATTTACAACAACCCCTGACGACGAACCGTCTGGCAACAAATCCCTCCAGGCCAGTAATTACTGCATGGAAAATTAAGCAACAAATCCATCTTTTCATGCTGGACCTCTGCTGCTACTTCTGGTATTGCCGCCTTTGGATTGGATTCTTGGATCGAAGATCATCCGTTAATTTTTCTTTCACTTTTCTTCCCCTTCTGGTCACCAAGCTTCGCCGCTATGCTGCACTAGGTTGCGATCGGAGCTCCTTCAACTGCAGCTTACCAGTTGGAAGCGCTGTGTTGGAAGGTAGGTAAAGAAAGCTGAACTACCTCGGAGGAACATAAAATTTCTTTTAATTAAAAACTTTTCTCTCCTTCTCAGGGAAATGCGAGCGTTAAGCCAACGGGCAAAAGGAAGGTGAGGCGGGGGATGGAGAAACTCCACGCGTAAGGGATGAACAAGAAAGGAAGTAAAGGACCGATACAGCTGTCTCCGCTGAATCGCATCGAAGTAGTATTGAATCGTGGTGCAGAAGATTTATGAACGCCATCATTTTCTACGTTCAACCTTTTCAGCCAACACTCGTAACAAAGCATCCTTTCCAGCTGGTGGGATGCATTTGGAGCATTCTAAAAATTTGCTACACCTTTTGAAAATTTCGGCGAAAATTGAACAGAAAACATTTATTCCAATCAAAGGAAAAGTAAAGTTGGCTTTGCTTCAATCGAGTTCAAATGAGTGGACAACGCTTCAAGTAAGCATTTGCTGGAGGTTTTTTTGGAAATTTTACCTGTTGAGAGTATAAACAAATTGGAAGCCGTTGTTTCCGCGGAAAGGGGAGAAGTTATGCGAGCAGTAGTGTGAAAGTTTTCACGGATTACTTTTATTTTGCTCCCTTGTATCGTTCGATTTGCCGGAATAAATCAAATAGCATGGAAACGGCTTTTGGTATTAAACTGAAAATTTGTTGTTGTCCTTTATAATTGTGATTTTGCAAGATGGCTTCATATCCGTATATTTTGAATTTTGCGATGGGTGGTTTTACCCACTTCCTTAAATATTTTATACGATATTGATTGAATAACAATCTGAGATTACAATTTTTAGTTTTTCGAAGATTGTTAAAATAAAAAACATAATTATCAAATCGGGAAAACTGTGTATATCGGAGACTACCTGTAATTTTATCTTTGTATATTGGAAACTACCTGTAAAATTTTCAATGTTTTTCCTTGCATACAACTTCAAGCACGTGGTGTATTCTAAAGTTTGTCTTTCTGTAAATGTCCTTATAGTATGTTTGCAATACGAAATTTAAGTGTATTTTTTAAACAAAAATCTACCGAAATGTAATAATTGCTGCATTTTGTACCATATCAGATTCGTCTAGTATACAGTTTATTTAGTTTTAAATTCAAATACATTATTTCCATCATACAAATAGCTCAAAGTTTAATTAAATAATTATGTGATTGAAGCTAATAAACAATTAATATATATTTTCATATTGTATGCTTTAAAGCCTGTAGCTTTATTTTAAATGTAATATTTTTCCACACTGTCGTTAAATGTTTAAATGTCGTTTTCCACCCTGAAGAGAATAAAAAAATCTTACAAAATCTACACACCATGCAATAATATATATTGCTCATTTAGAGAACTAATATCACTACTAATAATAATCTTTCATAGCAATGCCAAAGGTATTTCGCTAAACAAAAAGGAAAAGAAAGATGAAAAGGAATGACAAAAAAGCATTGCATCTCCTCCTCTTCGCTCGGTTTCAAATTGATTACCATAAATTTGCCACCAAACTTCAACCGACCACTGGGAAGCATGGTCGCCAATGACTTTATCGCTTCATCGATCGTTGTTTATGGATGTAATTGCTAGGTCACTCGGTGCCACCATTCGGCGAGGCGAAATGGAAGAAATGTGCGAAAAGTTTAAACGGATTTTAAACACAAAAATTGACTTCAGCAGACACTACCATGTGGAGAACTTTTTATAAAACTTTATCTGCTTTGACAGTGAATTACAATCGTGGTAGATCTGTATCAATGTGTTTTATGCAAGTCGTGCTACGAAAGTTAGGAATCTGTAAAACATCATCCAAATCCGGCTATTTCTTTCACACTTTACGAATTTTCAATACGAATAGTAGTTGCTTGCGAGGCTAGAGCATCGAGTGGACTCTTATCCTTCGTTCAAGGATCATAAGTTTTAAGGTGTTGGCTCTCAATTTGTTCGCCTTTCCTTTCTTCGCAATCAATTCAGACACATCAGTGTAATCGTTGATGGAGGCGCACGGTTGCGAATGGAACGCCATTTGTCACTCGGGAGTAGCTTTCGCAGGTATTTCCTCCACTAGACGTGCTGAAATTGAACGAACGATTTAGTAAGAGTTGATCATTAAGCAGCCAGGGTAGGTTTCACATCGTTAGCTTTAAATTTGAAACACGCGGTATCGGTTTTGTTTAGCAATGGTTTCATTGTAATTCATGGCACTGCTTTTTTTTATTAAATCACATAGAATTCGAGACTAAAAACCAGGGCAACAGTAATGTGTAAAATACTCAACTAATACTGACTTTAGTCAGCTACCGTGGCCGTTGAACATCAATGCCTTTTTCTATTTAATGCATACGCTCATTAAAATGCCGTAGATACACTGCCAAAAACGGTTTTTCATGCCCCTTTGAGTCGCCTAACTGGATATCATTTTCAGCTCGTAGAATGTCGCACCGATCCCACAACGGATTGTAGGTGAGACTTTAATTTGGATATCTAAATTTTTCCACACGGGTGACGGTTTACTTGCAGTTCTTCCCAGTGTCAAAATACGTGTAGCAATGGCATGTGTCACTAGTCTGGCTGTCTGGTACGAGGAGCACATATTGCGCGGGAAAGAGAGAGAGAGAGAATGCGAAAAAAAACGCAAATTGAAGTTCATTCCGGCGTTATGAAACCCGATAGCAAACCGGGCGATGCTTCCTTTTAATGGTCTCGGTAGTTTAATGCAAAGCTCAGCTGTGAGCCGGTTATGTAGAGCAGCCACTTACAGAAAACGGGGTTGAGATTCGGTCTCGCTGTATAAGATAGCTGGATACCAAACGTCATTTAAAACTAACAAGACATTATTGTTCTAGCAGCACTCACTATTATGTTGATAAAAGCGCACACTAATTTATTATTACTAGCTTTGTAAACAAATGAAATATACAATTATGCGGAACACTTTCAACTGGCAACAGTAATGAATTGATCAATTTTAAGTATCGTAATTCTCGCCAACACGAGCAAATAGATCAAAAATGCATGCACTCGCTATAAGGGGTACTCGTTATGAGGGGTTCCACTGTAAATGTATTACTTTAAAAAAACAAAATATTAAAAAAAAACATAATATGGCACGGTATAGTCAAATGTTTGCTTTTTTATTCTTTTCGTTGAATTTTTAAATTATTCAACGAGCGATTTCAAACGATACTGTTTTTAAACGCCGAAATGTATGCATCGTGTAGTACATGTATGCCAGTACGTGTAGAACAAGGTGTAGGACTGCTAACTTTTACAAATACATATATTTACATGATTATTACATTGAAATTCAAATGAAAAATTATTATTGCATTCAAATACATAAATTTACAAAGATTATTCAAATAAATGCAGCCACATAAGCTGTTTCAGTGGTAAAAATTTATTTAAATATTCCTTTGATTCTTTATATAGTTTGTACATGAAAAAATAATATCAAAAAAAAAATATGCTGAATTCTTTAGAGCTTAGATTATGAAAAAACTCTGTAATTAAAAAAGTGTATTTTAACTTTTACACTCAGCCATGATAATGGCTTTTGAGATAGTTTATTTGTCATAAAAAAAACACTTCAATGGTTTAACCAACAAGCACGCTAAATAATGAATGTAAAAGTTACCAATTTTGAAAAAAACGTATTAAACACTTATTTTCTTACATAATTCATTAACGAGGAAAAAAGCTGTAAGAATTTTATATCATGAAGCTTTGATCTATATTTGTATTCTTCGCAGTACTTACTTTATGTTCGTTTCTTTGAGGTACTGTAACTAAAAAGTAATTGATTGAATTACTCAGCAGAATCCGAAAACCCCGCCCGCCTATGCCAATGTTACATTTCTTCTCATTTGCAGTTTTAAAATATGTTCTTTTTTGTAATCGTTTGATCTATCCCAATATAAAGAGTAAAGATTCGATAAAAAGGAAGTAGCAGCATCCAGTAAATAGGGTTTTCGCTTTGTTTGTAAATGTTATGCCCATGAGGCTTTCCATTGACTCTTGTTGCACCGCCATCGACGGGAGCAACGTTTGATCAATACAAAAATATACACAGGCACGCAACGGAGGCATGGGCATGAAGCTAAACCCCATGTAAACAAAATGCGTATACATTGCATCCTTGGTGCGTATGGTGAAACGCCTGAATCCTCATCGTCACAAAATGCACATAGCGAGGTGGGAGCCGCTTTTGTTTATACTAAATTCTGGCACAAAGCTATTCTTGGCTAGACCGGAGCATTCACCGCGCTTGCTATCGTTCTAGAAACCAACCTCAATTCAAAGCATCGTTCAATGTGCACGTTCATCGAGATTCACGGCTTGTGAAAGTGCGTTGCTTTTCCAACAAACATTTCCTTCCACCCAGTGTGTATGTTTGCGTGTTTGTGTGTGATCACGAATCGGATATCAGTTGCGGCTAGCCAGTAACATGTTTCTACCCATCGATGCCCAACGCCCTGGGACAAGGTCGTCGGCCAGTAGGCGCTGTCGTCCAGACGATGGGCATGGCTGCCAAGGTGCGGTTCGAGAGTTGAAGCCGGATTGAAATATGGATTAGATTTTCCCGCCAGACGAACGATAGACCACCACAGTAGTACCGTGCTAAGGTGCATTAGGTCAACATGCTGTGTGCATGTGCATCGAGACTGAAGTGCATGAATAAGGCACTGAGGTAAGAATGGGCCACCTTCAATTGGACCATGAAATGCAGTCACCCGAAGCGTAACCGTACCAAGGTAAACAGAACTGGCACCTCGCCCACCCTGCCATACGAGTTGCGATTGTTCTACAGTTTTGCCTCATGCGGTACTGCCGACTTCATTTGCGCACCTCCTGTGAGGATGTGTTTGTGTGTGGTTACGGTGTTTGCCGCCAGAAAGGGGATACATCTGCAGGGTGCAATGTGCTATGTAAACTGTAAACCAAAACTAACTCTCCACAGCATAAGGCATTAACTGAATCAAGGCTGGTTCAAGCAGTAATTTGGCTTTCGGGTTTGGCTTTGCTGAAAAATCATACAGGAAGGATGTGTGCTACGCAGAGGCCAACAAAAGATAAAAATGTTATCGAATGATTATGTTTAGAGCTATTGCGAACAATTAAACGAACGATCTAAAAGGTGAGAAGAATTTACAGGTGATGATAACCTAACCTGACAAGCAACCATTTTTAAGAATGTAAAATGTAGAATAGTAAAAATAAACTGTCTTCACTCAACTATGCAGTATAGTGCTCGTTCGAGATCTTCAGTGATGTGCAATGAGCAGCATATTAAACGACCGAAGGTGTTTCAGTACAGAGGGATAGTGAAAACAACATATCTCACTTTAGCTTCAAGTACAACTGCAATACGACAAATGAATTACGAATGTGTGCTTGAGGCTTATGTACAATTAAGGGGCAACCAAACCTATACTCCATTTGTTTATATGGATTTTCTTAGCTAAAAAAGCTGCCGAAGAAGTGGTACTGCTGAAAAAGCAGAGGTTGTTTTTCGTATTTTGATAACATTTGTCTAATAAGTTAACTGACAAAAATGAATAAAATAATGTGATGTTGAACATTGAAACGCACAATTGAAATTATATTTGTATTTTATTTTTGAGGACTGTTTTTTCCTAAGAATGTTGCAATTAATGCAAAATATTACTAAAAGAGTGAAATAAAAATTTGTTCAACATATTCTGCCAAATTCCTTTAAATATTATTATGAATGTTCAAAGAAGTTCATATAATGTTTTGAAAAGCCTATTCAAAGATATTAAAAGAAGTTTAAAAGGACGACCCAAGCAATATATTACCCCGTTACTAAGGCGAAAAGACGTTTAAAACTTATTTAATGGGTTTAATTGTGTTGATTGACTGGAATTATGTGGTGATTTTCTGGAGCATCATGCAAAACTCAACGAGGTGCTATCTAAAGGCGAAGCAAAGACCCTGCGGCATTGTACTAATGCTAAACTAATGTTTTTCAACACACATAAAATGTTCATATTCAATGTATGATATGTTCTTTATAATATGCATTTATAATATTGTAATTGAAAGAGTGATAGTAATGAATCATTGAAGTAAGGTAACGGGACGAAGTTTTAAAAATAATTACTCGTGGCTTATAATAATATGAGTGCATTAATATGATAAATAGATATAAGTGAGAGAGAAAATAAGTAAACATTCGAATGAGAGAGAAATATATGACCAATGATATTTAAAAACAATGAGATGTAAATTTTTGTCGAAGTTATGTCTTCAAGCTGTACATAATACAGCTACAGTACACATCAAACGATACACGTTTACAAAGATTGTTGGAATATTATGTTCTTCGTTAAGAACCTTTTATTTGCGAATAAATGTACGTCTGAACAGCCTAACCTATCATCGACTATTAGGTATATTTACGTACAGTGCACCTTAACACGCATCTAAGCACAGCAAGCTGCCACCACCAACAGAATTGTTCATCTCCACCCTCTCATCGAACAATGTGTACGCGACGGAAACAACGACCCGTTTCGTCGGTAGTTAATAAATTAAACAGTTTTTCTTTTCTGTGTCCAAGTTGGATCTTGATGCGACCGCTTCCCAGCATCGACTGACTGAGCACGCATTCACATACCGTTGTGGAGAATCCCTCGGTCTTTTCAACTAAGCATGCGCTTTACCGCTCGTAACAGTTGCTCGTTCGGATGTTATTCCGGTGGGCTAGCGGCAACCTGTTGCTCAAATGCGTTTTGTTCCAGCTGGAGAGTTGTAATAGTGCGTTTAGGGCGAGCTCCACCGGGAGCACTTCTTGCATCGGCTATCAACTTGGTGGCAGGTTGGGGAATTATAAACACGAGTAAGATAGCAGCACGACAATCTCATCCGAAAGGCCTGCGCAACATTTAGTAATCTTGTTGCAGTAGTATGTATTTGTGTCACGACAGTGAACTGCAAGTAAATATTCAGTATCGGAAATCAAATACCAAATAGCTGTTAACATAAAAATAATAAAAATGATATTAAATCTAAAATCTATTAAATCTCTTGATTATCAAGATTCTCTATATCGGAGATGTTACGTATTAACATTTTTGACTTGGATTTTAACACATACACATGGTCAATTGTGTTGTTGTCATTATTTGCGTACTATTTTTATTATTTTAGTTACATTGCAATATGAGTTTTATTTTTTTGCGTACGTACCCCTATATAGTTATAACAACCAATTGCTTCACTTGAAAAAAAGTTCGGTTGTCAGAAGTGGGATTCGAACCCACGCCTACAGAGTAGACTACGACCTGAACGTAGCGCCTTAGACCGCTCGGCCATCCTGACTCGATGAAGGAAGGGTGTATTTATTCGATTTGCTCGCCCAGCACGCGCACAACTGCGTCTAACGTCTAAAATTATCACGCGCTACCACACGTTATGCAATACTATGGTAATAGAATAATCCCTGGTAGTTGCCCAGCTCAATGCGTTCCCTTGTTAGCATTGTTAAGGGAATTGCCAGGTAAAGAAAATGTATGTTATCTCTCTCCTAAGTTACAAAGACTGCTTGACAGAGTGTCGAAGAGTAAACCAAAGATCCAGAATCATGCGTGTGTATACACCGATCATCAAACAAAGATATACGGAACATATCATGTTGTATTCTGATTTGATTTTCATTTCTCATCATATCTTTTTTTTTCATTTGATACATGTTTTGTTTTCATTCGATATTTATTGCAAAGTGCAGTTGATTATTTCTTTTAGTTGGTTATTACTGCCATTTATCGAGCAAAATATTAAAAAGGGCGTAATAATTACAGTCTATTCCTGAGTTACACGGTTCTCGACTTACGCGGATTCGGAGATACGCGGTTTTCTAAATTTGACAGATTAAATGTCAAATTAGTACAATTTGCTTCAAGTTGCTAACAAATTGAAACCATTTAAAAGCCAAACATATTGCAATTTTCTGCACGAATCATATCCAATAAATGATAAAGTGTATAAAAGTACTAAATTACATCAAAAACTCCGAGTAATCAATAGTATTTTAGTCAAAAAACGAGAAATTCGACATACACGGATATTCGAGTTACGCGGATTTCTCGGGAACGCAGAAACCGCGTAACTCGGGAACAGACTGTACATAGTAAAACAAGTGCAACGATACATATAAGTGTAAATAATATTATAAACGTTAATGTATAAATAAATAAATTAATAAACATTTGAATGAATAATTTCAATTATAATTTCATGAATATGAAATTAGATAAATTTTCAATCGTGTATTCAAGTTACCTTACGAATATCACGAATATCGATACTTCCATTATTCGCAACAAAATTAACAATCGATTAGAAATTCTCATTTCACTTACATTCTCTTTCACCAAAATGTTTCTTTTATCCCTTCTCCCTGTTCGGGATGCCATCGGCATGAATAATGTCTATTGGCTTAAGCACACTACGAAACCACCCAGTCACACGGAAGCCTATCTTCCAAAAACCGTCCTTTCTTTGCGCAACGAAACACTACAGCACGATGCTCTACCCATCTCTGTGCATCGCGAAACCTCTGCTTCGGAATCGCCCCCGGACCCCAGGGTGTAGATATCACAGCTACATTCTACGCATACTACCGACCCGCAGAATGTCCGCTATTTATGGTTCCCCGGAGTAAGCATCATCACCGCTCGCGAAAGGGCACACGGCGAAAGAACGTGCCCGTGTTCTTCCGCCTCGCATTCCGCCTAATCAAATCATCAAACCGCAAAGCGGGAAGCGTTTTTCAGGTGGTCTAAGGGAGGAAATGCAGATCGCGAAAAAAGCTCACTCCCTCTCTACCCAGGAAAGTGGCGCATAAACAACCAAACCAGCTACAACCGGTTTTTTTTCTTTCTCCAGCTAGGGAATTGGGACCTTTTTCCCATCGACCCAGCGGTGCATCTTTCGTATCGGGTTTTCCTGCTTGTCTGCTGCAAGAACCTGTTCGTCCACCTACACAAGCGGTGGTGCGAAGATTGCTGATTTGTGGAAGCCTAACCCAACCCTCGGCGAAGAAGTGCAGGTGAAAGGGTGCATGCGACAGGGTACACTTGATAAGTAAATAATTTTATCCATTTTCCCGCGCAGTTTTCGCGTACACCGTACCCTTTCACTTTACTGATGTGGTTGCTGGTGCTGTTGCTGGTGCTGCTTTGG
Source organism: Anopheles coluzzii (assembly GCF_943734685.1). Lineage (NCBI taxonomy): Eukaryota > Metazoa > Arthropoda > Insecta > Diptera > Culicidae > Anopheles > Anopheles coluzzii. The sequence goes on along the minus strand of NC_064671.1, from coordinate 60,092,176 downwards.
CTTGGTTGCTGATTTTGCTCACCTCGTTGACCCGCGATGCAACTGGCGCGGTCGCGATTATCGTCCCGAACTGGTGTTCGATTATGTGCTCGCTTCGTTTGCATCGTCGAAGGCTATCTTAGATGGGTTGGTCCATCCATCGCACCCTGTTGCAGCAACAGTCTCGCAGCAGGTTCGGCGAATCAATTTCGGTGAAAGAAAAACCTTTCCAAACACCCTAGCGGCGGCCGACTGTGGGTGAGCGAGAATAAACATGATTAGGAATCGATGGGTGGCAAGAGGGAATGCTGCGCACTGCCAAAATGGGGTTGGGGAGGGAAGGAAAGGGGTATTGATGCGTTTCGGTGGCGCGTGAAAGGACGCGAAAGCGATGGTCATCATTAGCATTAAAACGGCACTTTTCGGAACGGCACCGGTTCCGAAAGCCGCCGCGGCTGAGCGGGAGCGGCGGAATCCATCAGGTAACAGAAACTGCATCGGAAGGAAAGGATGGTTCCATCTCAGCTTCGCTCTAACCGGTTCTCCCGATGGGCGATGGGGGATAAAGTTTTTCCTTCATTTCGCCACAAGCGCTCGCCCAACAAGCCGTCGGCCACGCCAACACGCTGACATCGTGGGGTCAATGTCGACGAGACCTCTCAGTTTGAACTCTGCGCTTGAGAGAAGGGTGGGTCCGTATGTGTGTGAGTATTTTTTTTTATTTCTTACCTACTATACCTCTACTACCGATTGTATTGAGGCATTTCTTGGCGTTGATGGTGCTGTTACTTTTTTTACAAACGTCAATCTCTCAGCTGTTTGCGAAGATCGTTAATCATGTAGCGTCATGATTCACCACTGGGTGATGTGGTTGTCAGTGGCGCAGGTGACAGCAGGAGTTGCTAAATGTTTGGAGCCTTTCGGATGTTTCACACCATTGCTCAGCACCCAATCATCGATAACCTCCCTTTTTGTTGTCCTGCGATTGAATTCCTTTCCATTCCAAAAAGATCTTGGCGGTGAGGTGTTCCATGAATGAGAAGCAAGTGGAGGGTCTGAAATTGGTGTTGTGATGGATGACATAACGGACATTCAGATCGTCGCTTCCTAATGAACATAGATGATATTTTAATCACATCAAGAATACTAATTTGAGTTTATCTACGGCTTTTCTTTATGATGTTGAAAAAGGATAACTAGGAAAAAACACAATTATTAAACACTAAATTCTAAATGTGAAACGGCTTCTTTACAGTACATCATACACATTATGACTTATTTTTTACCTTCGGTCGAACGCTTTAATGTCTCACTTGAATTGTGCGTAACAGCTTACTGTTCTGGGTTCAAAGGAGTGTTAAAGATGTTATGAACAGAAATAAAAGTATGGATCGAAAAGAGTGTAAAAGTCTTCCCGGAGATCTTAAAAAAAAACTAACTAAAAATGATATACTTTATTATGAATTGTACCAACCGTCACTAGGTTTAAAATGGCAATGTTTAAATAGATTGAAAATTCACGAAATAATGTTAAAACTTATGGTAACCCACAACATGGAGGCGATGTATAAATAATATAATTGTACCTAACGACACCAAACAAGTACATAACAAACAAATGCTATGTTGCTTTAAGTAATAAGAACTCCATAGTGGCTACAAACTTATTAATGTTACTATCAGACAAAGAAGTCAAATATATAGCCAGGTCGGCACTATTTGAATGTAAAATGAATAGTGCATGAATTAAGTTATTAAAAATATTAAAGAGAACTAGTTTCATATTTTTATTTTTACTAAATTCGTTTACATAGCTATACACTAGCTAAAGCTGAATAGTGTTACTCTTGACTTCGCCAATGGCAATGTTTTCAATAGTATTTAAAATAAAGGTTTTAACATAATTAATAAATCACAGCTTATTGCAATCGTTTCTACTAAAAAAGAAGTATAATGTGACAACCCTGTTGATTCAAATACTCTTCGCGTCCAGTGATCCCCAACGTGATCTTTAGGGGTCTCTCAAAAATAAGATGGGCATTGTGGAAGCTGTAGGTATATACCATGCTAGCTCACTTGTATCTCCGGATCAAATCTCACTCTCTTAAAGAAGCAAAACTCGTTCTCTCTTCTACTCTTTTTTACTACATTAAAGCTCCTTCTCCACACAGAATAAGCTCGTGGCCCCAAACAGTTTCGTTTCGTTGCTCTGGATGCTGCGGTTACTGTAATCTATATTGCTCTCTTTCATCCATCCATACTCACATCGCAGCGAATCTCTCTTTTACAAAGCGCTCAGCTGACTTTACCCCCATCCGACTGGTGGTAGCGAGCTTTTTCTCACAGTTTTCCATTTGCCCCTCACTGCAATCCTCACCCGAAGCGGCTCGATCAGCAGCACCCACGACAAAGCGTTGGGCGCGTTCGACCGATCGACCGACTGACTGACTTCTGGTCGTTCAACGGCAACCCCGAGACGACGATCGATGCCAAAACCCCCAGTAGTAGCGGGCCTCGTTTTGAAGGTTCGCCGCTCGCTCGCTCGTGCAGCTCACTACTCTGGCGAGAAGCGCGTTGTTGTTGAACGGCCGCATGTCGCCGGCGAGCGTATGGTTGCGGTTTGTGTTTTGTTTTGCGCTTTTCATTTTCAGTATTGAGCTGTCCCGCGCGACGGCAGGACGTGTTTCGCGTGAAGCTTGCTTGCTAGCGGTTCGGTTTCAACTACGCGCCTTTGCATCCGTTTTCCGTCTCACGTTGGTGCTTCCTGATTCGTCCTTTTATTATAATCGTGGTTATTGCATGTGGTCTGTGCAGTGTTTTCGTTGCTGTTTACGTCGCAGTTTCGTGCATGACCTTCCTCACGCGTATGCAAAACACACCTCAAACTATTGAAAGGTTTTGCGTGCAGTGGAATAATTTACGCGCGTAAAAACGATCAGTTACGTGCGCAACCGTAGCCGGGGGCGATTAAATCCGAATCCTTCGGGGTTGTGAAAAAACAAAGATTTCTCGACCCAGCAAGCGAAAAAGTAAGCAACAAACGGAAACCCATCGTGGGTTTTCCGCAAACAGTAAAGTGTCTTGATCATTTCTTGATCGCGATCGCAGTCTTGTGTTCTCTAATCTAAGCGACGCTAAAAATCAACCGTTGTGTTTGTTTCTGATTAAAATTATTTACTGCTGTGATCTGGTAATAATGTAGCATCAATTTAAAGTGATTGTTTTGTGTACTAGTACTTCTAGCACGAGTGTCCTTCGAAGCTGTTAGAAATCTTTGTGAAACACTGTTTCATTAATCTGCTACCGAATTCCATGTGCTGAGACAGCTTTTATGCAAAAAGTACGATCGTCCACAAGTATGCACGGAAGTTGGAAGAAGGATGCTAATTTCCAAAACGTAAATACCTGCAATTACGACAATTAAAGTGTGAGTGCAAACGAGCCGCGTGTAAGACACAACACGATTGCCCCAGTCAGCTTAACCTGCGCCCAACCAAGCCCTTCGACCAACAGGCTTCGACAGCACCAGCAGGCTGGCTTCTGCTTCTGATGCGGCTGCTTGGCAAGATTACTGTTATTATCGCATGAATTAGGATCAATTTATGGTCCATTCCCGCACGGAACGTATTGGCGGCACGAAGAAGGGAGTGTATCGGTGTGGTATGATTCAAGTTTGACCCTTTCCGTGTCGTGCCGTGCTGAAGTGTAGCAGTTAATGCTGAAGTGAGTGGAGAGGATGTGTAGTCACCACAAGGATGCATGTACGGCCGTGTGATTTCTGACGATTTGCGGCAAAGTCAATGTATAATGACTACAGTGTGTCGCAGAGTGCCGGAGATGAGTAGCATACGATGTGAGGCAAAGTAACACAAAAGAGCAAAGTGATTTTTATACTGTCTATGGACATAATGCCTGATTAGTAGTGAAAAGCTACATACCCACATACATTAACGATAAAATACAAATCAACACAACAGCAAGGCACTGAAGCATTCAACGCACTTTGCCTGTTCGCAATGTAAATAAAACACTCACTATCGCTTAAGGCCAGTATTAGTGATTTAAGGAAATCGATAGCGTTTAGTGACGTGTGGAAGTAGCATAGTTATTGTTGTGTGTATGTGCGTATGTGCATTTTCTTGTCTCTGTGCGTGTGTGAGTAACGAAACAAAAATTCCAATTCTAAAACTCGTGTGTGCGAAAGCTATTTATCCCCCAAACCCTCTCTCACATCACTTTGACGTTCTTCAACGTACGATCTCCAGCCGAGGCAAGATTTCCGTTATCGAAACCCTCAAGCCACGTAGCCCTTCAGTTCCGGTAGTTGCTGTTGAAAACAGTTGAAGGAAAAAAATAAGCCGTCCTACTGTCGGGGGCCCCCGAAGTGCACCTTCGTGTTTGGAGCGTAGAAGACAGCAGCGTGTGGTGAAAAATATAGAAAAAAATAACGCCGATCTAAACGCAACGCGAAGGCAACAACTCTAACGCGCCTTCGCTTCGACCGGAGCGCGCTAACCTGTTTGAAAGGTACTGCACAAATCGCACCGAACCAGTTGTGTCCGCTGCAAACAACAAAACCTGCCGCCGCTGGTGCAAAAGACTGCGGCTACTGCTACGACTGGGAGGTTCAAGAATAATAATACAAACCCTCCCCGCCTCCCGTCACTTGTAAGGGCCCATGCGCAGACAGTGGCAGGTAGTGGGCAGGCGTACTAGAGAGCAGCCAGCTTCACGTACGCAGTACCGGTTTGCCAGCTAGCTCGGCACCTGGCCGGGTGTGAACGGAGGGGGGATCGTGAAAAACCTATGGTCTGCACCGAAACGGCGGGGACCTCGAAGATTGCGCGAACGTTTGTTGGTGGCACTGTGGTCCGACGTTCTAGCCAGGTTGCCGCCGACCAGTCGTCCCCGTCCATTACTACTACTCTCGCGGTACAGTGGTCCTACCTTCCGAGCACGGTGGAGGCCTGATTGTGTCCAGCTCGCGAACACGTATGCTAAAAACACTCCATGCTCCAAACGGGTACAAATTAAGGTGTGCATTTACTCGTACACGTACTCCGTACACGACCATCTTGGCCAGTTTCTCTGCGTTCTAGAAACGCTTCACTTCCTCGGTTTTTGGTGCGCACCTCCACAGCCTCTCGAGCACCAGCAGGCGACCAATTAAAAGGGCATTAATGAAAACAACCGTCTGGTTGAGGGGACACCGTGCGCGCCGTGTCGATTGGGTTACCAGCTTTCGCGGACTGTCCGTCGCGCAAGAGTCCTACACGCTGGCGGGGGTCCTAGAGTGCTGACGGAAGTACCGCGGAATACATCGATCGATGCATTGGGCTTCTCAAGGCATTGAGCTTTCGTAAAGCTCTGAGTGATTGTCAGAAAGTGTGAGTGTGTTTGTGTGTGTTTGTGTGGTTGTATGTGACCCAATATTGAATCCAACTGACCCCAGCTGCGTTCCCGTTGACCCGCGCTCTAGTGGCATGATACCGAAGTGTGCTGCAGTCGATTGCGGTGAAACGAATGGGTCCGTGTGAGCGTGTGATCGTGTAGAAAATTATTGTCCAAGAATCCTGAAAGTGTCTGTTTGAAAAAAAAAGAGAGGGAGTGAGAAAAAAGGTCTAGATAGATGGGAAGTGTGCACTTGCGTGTATGTAGCTGTCCATTAATGCTAATCTCGTAGCGGTGATTGTCAGTTGGTTCGCCTACCGTTACTGCTGCGACTGCTCGTGAGCATCAGAAGCAAGCACACCCTAGACCTCTGCATTCGTCGTTGCATACACTCTCCCGGATGTTTCGATGCAGTAGTGCTGGTGTAACCGATCGACATCGGTGATTTGCCCTTCTTCTTCATCATCATCGTCATCGTTCACCTAAACGCTGGAGTTACAGTACGCGATTGCTGTTGTGGTCATCGTCACTGTCATCGCACAAGGATTATCATTTTGATACGGCGTACTGGAATTTTAATGGTTTACATGGTAAGTGCTGATAATTCATTGTACAGATCAAAGTTTTCAAAGTACAGATTTTATACAGATCAAAGTTTGGTTCAAAGGATAGCATAACAACACAAAGGTGTCCGCCTGCGTAGTGCACAGCAAACGGATCTTACCGCCTATGGTTCGTTCTGTTACGGTCAAGGTTTCCCGGGTCTCCACGTGCCCTCTCGTCCTGTCTCGCACGGGCACTAGCGCACCGGTGAAAGGACACTGGAGCAGCTGTGCCAAAGCTTCTCGGTCTCCCTGAGGGCTGAGGACACTCATGATCATGATCGGGGGGTGAATAAAATCAGTGCCATGAGCATGGCCGACGGTAAAACCTTCCACCTGCTCTCGTGTGCGGTCGTGGCAGTACGATTACGGAACGCCGGAGTTCCTGCCCGACCGGCCGCTTCCGTGCCTACTACCGCCTCCCACGTCGCGGCGCCTGGTTTCCAACCGAAGGACAAACGATCAAACGGGCGTACATATGTGACAATAAAATACGGCTGTCATTATTAGGTAGCGTTTATCGATGAAATAAAACGGCACAACCAATCCGTAATTGACAATTGCCACTCTCATTAGCCGATCGGGCCTTTGTCGTCCGGAGGGCACCCCCTGAAGAGTGTGCGCTCAAGATTGTGGGCATCGCACAGTTGGCTGATCAGAAGCGCTGTCAGATCAGGGCCAGCCTTGAAAGGTGGTCCTAGTTTCTTGAGCGATACACAAATGTACGCACACATACGGAGACTTTGATCTTGAAATATGCATATCAATAATTGCGCTGAAGTGTACTTGTGCCACACGACTATTATGATTGGTTTGATAAACAGCGTGTATTGTGCTTAAAGTACTGCACCTTACCCAAGCCGTATGTGAGCATAGGACACATAGCATAGGATTGTTCTAACTTTTAAAGCATTGAAAGAAGCTCGCAATTGGATTACTTTTGCAGGTTAGACCCTCATGAGACATCAAAGGCCATATTCTCAAGAGTGGTCTAATTGACATTCGTAATCAGCCAGTCATTCATGAATTGCCTGCATTCGTGAAAAAATGTCTAAGTGCACAATTTTTTCCACAAATTTTCAGCATTTTTTGGAGCGTATCCCAAACATGCTAGATCATTTTTGATCGGCATATAACATCGCTTGATCAATGATAGCCGATTTCCTGAACACATTTCATACTATTGCTCGCCGTAAAGTTCCCTTCCTCAACCGATTCAACGTCTGCAAAAATATTTCAGTTCATTCCTTCTCTCAATATATACTAATTGTTGCCACCCCAAACCACTAAGGCGGCAACTTAATCCACTGTTTACCCGCTACAACACCAGCGCTAATGTGCGCCACTGCTTAACCCCTTAGCAGTCTCCCGTTTCGTCTCGCTGTCGCCCTCTCCCCGAAAAAAAAGCGAAAGGTGTGCCCGGTTTGCTTAAAAGGCGGCAGAATCGAGGCGAAACAAAATCACCGCCCGACCCAACCCAGCCCAATCTTAGGCGGAACCGTTTCGTCGGTATCGGGGTTCTCCCGAAAACTGGAAGCACCCACCGACACGGGTAAACACATCAACAAGCAAAAACTCACCTACATTGGCGGGACCAATCCCCTGGCTCGTGATGCTGGCGCTGAGCGCTGTTTTGCGGAGGATCGTCACCGCCATCAACGTCGGCGTAACGCGAACGACACGTTTTCGCATTAATTACATTAGAAGATGAATGTCGTGATTAGATTTTCGTTTATGTTTCTTTTGCACTCACAATGCGAATGTGTGTGTGTGAGTTTTTTTCCCAAAGCTAGAAAATTTGGTACACCGTTGGTGGGTGCTGCTGTTTGAACGAAGCGAAATCCAAGCTTTCTCGTGAGCTCGTGACGCCATTGAATCCACACCTTTTTGGGGAGTTGTTGGGTGCTGCAGATTGAATTGCAGGATCCTGATCAAATAGGAAGCACAAAAATCGGTTCACAAATGAATGCCGCTTAGCAGAACTGAAAAAACGGGGAAATAAAAAAAACAAATCCTAATAGAAATAGCGTAACTGCACCAGAAATCTGGTCGGGGTAGCCGATTTAGCAAGCTTTTTATTCAGGCGTATCCGTAAGACGATTGCATACGAGTGAGGGAATGCAAACGTGTGCGATCGTTTAGGCGTGCTTTTTTCATTCGTTTTAACTTATCTTCCGGCCCTCCCATCACTGCCGCACGGTGCAGTTGCTTATAAGCAGCATTCGGGGTTAAACGGTTCATGACAGGGGGCCAAGTCCGAACGCGGGAAGCCTGTCAGCCTACAGGAAGATGAATTAGTTTCAAAGCGCCATTCGGGTGGAAGCTCTGATTTTTTCATATGTTTTTTTTTTTATTATTATTTTGCAAACCTTTATGTAGTTTTACAAGTTGCCCAGCCAGCCAGCAGTACAAATTTACGAAATGCGAGATATATAGTTTACAAAGAAATTTAAAATTATTTTAAGACACATTTTCATTCAATATTACTGCATAGTGCTCATTACTGCAGAGTGCTGTCCCTAATATTTGTCAGAGCAGTATTGAGAAAGCAAAAAACACTTCTTCATCATCAAGGGCACAGAACACTGAAGCTACCATTATTCGGCTCCATCATCATGAGCAGTGCGTATGGAAGTCGATTTTTTTTATCATAAATTCCCCTAAAAACTCATTACCAGCTCGTGCCGGTGCCTATGGAAGAGGTGGCGCAGTCGTCTCCTCCCACTATGCCCGACCTTGTCATTCTTCATCTTTTCCCTTTTCCGAAAATTTGTTGCCCTCCTAAGTGACCATTAAAAATGACCTTTGCGGTAGCCAGCCTGCCATCAAGCGAAGCTGTGTCGGTGGAAGGTTTGGCTGAGGGCTGCATCGGACGCACGATAATGGGCGGATTGAAGAACCTAGATGGAGCATTTGGAGGAAAAAATCTGAATCTATCAAGTATAAAACGTACAGGAACGTTTCAGGTGCCGGTGCAAAGCCTTGCAGATTATAGACGAAAAGAAGGAAAGGATGGCGTTTCTCTTATGAACATGAATTAATAGATGAAAACTTAAGCTGTGACGAATTGTCATCTTGATTGAACTTCTGAAAAAAATACTACAGCAAAACAACCTTTTAAATTCAAAAATTTTCATTCCACATGAATTTAAAAGATGAAAATATACATTGAAATTGATTTTGTTTAATATTATTTATTACCATTCTTAAAATCAATGAAATAAACCTCAAAACTGGAATTCTTTTGTTTTTATTTTTTTAATGTTGTCTTGACCATTTAACCAGAGAAAAAAGTAACATTAGCTTTCTATACAATTTCTATTACTTTACACACAACCGATAGGCATTACCAACTGTTTTCCATAAATCTTGCATTGCTGCAACAGCACCATTGCAAACAGAAGCTCAAGAGATACAACCCCATGAAAGCTGGCAACTTGGGAGAAGAATTCATCCTCCTCTATTTTGCCACCTATCCTCCTTCTTATGTTGGTTCTTTTTTGCAATAAAATTTTCCTTTAGCTTCACGCTCGGGTTGCACTTTTCCGTCCGTTTAACTCGTCATCCATCAGATTTAGTTATTCACAAAATATGTATTTTGCCTCGGCATCGGTATCGAAGGCACGACGACATGAATATTCATAACCGTTGACTTTATCGCCCCACGAGTTTCTTCCTTTAGTGAACCAGCCGTGTCGGCAGTAGTAACAGCAGCAACCGTTTACAATTTTGCCCCAATCTATCTGGTGCTAGTGTCGTCCGCTTTGGTGGATTTTGTCATTTAACAGGATGCTTCGGTTTGTGTTTTTTTCTCTTTTATGAGTAAAGTTTGCAGTTTTGTGAAGATCCATAGATTTTATTGCTTGTGCTTGCTTTCCCGATCGTCAGAGGTTGGACATTTTTTGTTGCTCCTATATGTGATTGTTTCTTCTGCTTTCAGAAAACATTTATCAAGTCGATCGTGTTCGTGTTGGTTTTCTTGTGTGATGCGACACCAACCTGCTCTGATGGGATTTATGGGGTATTAGGATGGGACTAATTGTGGCAAAATATTTGGCAGAAATAATAGGAGATTTACGTCGCTGTTGATGTAAATAATGTGACTGTTAACAACCGGCTATAAATTGATAGTGTTCACTTGTTGAAATCCGTTGTTCAACCAAATTTGTGGAAGATATATTTGGTGCTACTTTTACTCGTAGTAATTCACAATAGAATGTAAGCAATTTACTGCTTTTTGTGTTTAGTATGTGTATTATAAACGTAAGAGTGTTTATCACAAGCGTATGAAAAAGTGTATAAGCGTATAAAACATTAATGTGGTGTCTTACTTAAAAAATTAGGTGAATGACATATTGAAATCCAAAGACAAATTATTGTATATGAATAATTAACATATTAAAGTGTGTGATTTTTTTTCTTGAGTTACATGCACAAAAATTCTAATTGATTTATTATTCTAATTTTATTGTTATTTATTCTAATAGATTCGTACAACTAGTAAGCAATCATATTTAGATTTATTTACAAAGTTGAATTATTGCAAAAGGCGTAATATATTTATATATATATAAATATATATATATATATATATATATATATATATATATATATATATATGTATATATATATATATATATATATATATATATATATATATATATATATATATATATATATATATATATATATATATATATATATATATATTACCAGAAAGCGATGAATACACAAAATATAATATTTTGCATCATACTACACTAGTTAATGATTCTTCGTTGCAGTCGTCCTTCAGTTTTGAAGCCATCAGATTGAATATTGTCATAAAATTTATAATCAACCATTTATCGCTGGCAGGATGCTACTTCTTTGAAGACCCACGATGCAATTTAATACCGTCAAACGGAACGAAAAAGAAGCCCTAGGTAAAGCTAAGAAGCTGCGGGGAGATATTGATCGATATCGTAAAAAACAACAACGCATCTTTAGCCTGCTCCCGTGTTGGCGAGAGGTCATCGTAAAATACTGTGTTGCTCGTAACTGCCTGGCAGGACTGTACCGAGTGTGCAAAAGGCGTTATTGCTTTGTATGCGACAAAACGGTGCGTGTGACATTTTCTTGATGGCGCCAAAATACGGCCCACCTCTGGAAGTGTGTCATCTTCACAGTCACCAAAAAACTCATTACCCACATGTAGCTTCAAGACGGTAAGCTGAGGGCTGTGTACTTTGCCGTTTACACCCATCCGTTCGCGCAAAGAAGCGACCACTCGATCGATTCATCGCAAGAAAGATCTACCATCTCGGAAGAAAAATGGAACGAAACGTGATTGCGAATAGTCTCCCATCATAAGGGTAACTTTTTCCCAAGGAATGGAAGATGGTGTAGAAGGGAACGGGGAGAGCTGGTACACACAAGAAGCAAACGAAACGAAACGGAAAGCTTAACTCGTTTTTAATAAGCTAAAGATTTATGTAACCTAATGTAATTTTTGGATCGCTTCTCGATGTGTCCGTGGGTATGGGTCGCAGCTGAGAATGGGTCGTGCTGCCGCGCTTCAGAGACGCGCCAGCTATATTGATTGATTAACGACACACGGTGCATGACGGTTGCAGGGACCTGGGCGGGCTGGGGCATTGGAAGAAGAAAGGCCACAGAAAACGACACGAAAGATCGCGGGGCGTGGGATCGCACAAGTTCGCGCCACAGATCGCTGATGGTGCTGACGAGGGTTCACGACACGATCCTAACAGACAGCGCGACCTTATGCTTTGGTGAAGGCGTGTTTTGTGTGCCGTGCAACGTTTGGGAACGGCTGGGCTGGGCTGGGATTGAGTGTTTTGGGCGCTGGCGCTCATCGCCGGCATCATCACGAAGATGATCTTCTTCCCATCCCGACTGACACGATTTTGGGGTCTCGCCTGAAACCGTCGACGAACAAACATACTCACTAACATACACCCGCCGTTTGAAAGCAGATTTGCCGAAAAGACGAACCCAAACGCAAACGATTGGGAAAAGGGTGGGAACCATCAGATCCGATCGTTGCTGGAACGTGTTGTGCGCTGGTTCAAATCCTCACCGACTGCAGTGACTCACACCACCCTCGCTACGGCGCTTGTACTAAAGGGGAGATTTGTATCTTAACGAATCAACAAAACGTCACCTTTAGCCACGGTACGAAAAAGCCAAGGATTCCTGCCGTAAGGATTTCCACCACATCCTGCCCAAGTGACATTTGATAGCTGCGATGGATCTGTTCACGTTCGATGAGATACGAAGTTGGGGTCTGTCGACTGTTGCCAGTGTTTCGAGCACGTACAAAATGGCTTAATTAACCTTCCATAACATCGATCTGATCAGGCGGAGCTTAGAAATTTGATACATTTGTTTCTTGTTATTTGGTTATCTCTACGTAAATCTTTTCTTTCTACTTCATCCAGAATGGGTTCGATTGTAATGTTATGAAACAATCCTAATAGTTACTAGTTTGTAAAGCAGATTATTTATTTTTAATAATTTAAGAAAAGATATTTTGATCACTTAGTATCACTTAAAATATTTAGAGAATCATAAATGCATTCATTACTTTTTTTTAACAAAATCTGTTAAACTATGTTATAAACTCTGTTCATTTTGTAATCACAATATTATGTGAATGTCTATTTCAAAGCATAGCAACAGTATCAACCTAGTAAATTTAATGTTAGTTTACTGAATGGATCATGTGACCTTGAGCACTAAGTTTTTATGCGCCACATACGAAATTACAGCAATTAGACGGAATCGTTTATATTCACCCTGCATAATGAGCTCACAAAAAAGTGATCGTTAATGGTACACGTTGCTGTGTGGAGAAAAAAATGTTGCTTTAGAAGCAACATGTAGGAGTTGGCTACAAAAACGTTTTAGTTCTTTTTTTTTAGCGATGTCGAGAATCTGGTTGAAGTTTGCGATTTGATTTTACACAGCGTCTGCGATAAGGAACTTTAAGCATAGGTGGTGTTAATGAAGCAATAATAAAGCTTTAAAAGCTGTAAGATTAAAATGCGGTTAAATGGTGTAAGGTGTGATAAGTTACCGGAACTGCTTGTTACTAACTTATTCAATTAATACTTTAATTGTAAGTAACTGAAAGGAGGAATTGCAATCATCGTTGTTGAAATAAATAAAAAACTTTGTTTCTACTGCTAAGTTGTCTGTGTTGACCAATTGATTCAATAATATAACAAATGACTGTTTTAAGCCAACATCGAACGAGGTAGCGATTCGTTGGAATAAAAACATAATATTAACAAAACTAATAGCATTCAATCATCAGCCAAGCGCGACGGCAGTGTTGATAGCTACAGCAGAACCGCTCAGAAGAACCGCGCCCAAGTGTGAAAGTAAAAGTCCTACGATCTTCTTAAGGCGCCTACCGGAGGTGTTGCGTTTCCAGCCAGCAGAACACACCTTATTCATTTTTTGTACTCTCCATAAACCCTACATATGTTTGAGGATATTCACTCGACAGCTCAAGCTACGATCGACACGTTGGGTCCTACGCGTGGACGGTCTGAATAATTCATTAGAGTAAGTCATTAAATTTAAATCCTCTGCTCAGAACGACCGGGCGGAAGGCGAACTAAAAAGGGAGATCAGACAGAAAGCAAAAAATACAGATCAAACTGTAATGCAAGTAAAAAGCCATTACGACACTTTAAGAGCGGCACAACGAACATTCAAGGGACCGTGGATCTTAAATGTGTCATAGAAGCAGCAAGGGGTTAGCTATATGGGACGATTTAATTTGCTCCGCATCTTAAGCACTGCTAAAGGTCCATGGTCACATATAGCAGAAACACTTTGGAGCACTTTTTTCGGAAGGCTCCCCAGAACGGGCGGCGTGGTCACACCTGCCAGCCGCCGTCCGGTGCACTTGATGACGATCTGAGGTTTTTTTGCTTCTGCCTCTCAGCACCTTTCCGTTTGATCGCTTCACGAGCACAAGGCGCAATGGTAATAATTTTATTATTTAACGACAGGCGGAAAATGCGACGAACTTTTACGCACGATAAGTGTGGGGTGTGTGTCACACCGGCCACACATACTTCACACGGGCGGGCTATTCGCTTAACCGCACACGCACCGTGTTGGTGAGGATGAAAAAAAACAAACACACACAGAGGTGACAGCAGAAAAAGAACCGAAGAAGAGAGGAAGGCGATAAAGATGAAAAAAAGTCGAATGGCATCTCAAAATGACTTCGCTAACACTTTTATGACAGCTGATGACAGGTATTATGACAGGTTCATCATAAAGATATCAATAATAATTATACGAAGCCGTTAAACCGTCACACGATGGGTGCGATAGATGAGAAAGAGACTGGAATACAACGAGCTGAAGGCAAGAATGAAGCTGATAGTGTGTGATTAAAGCACTCATTTGCTCACCCGACTTTTCGAGGACAGCAAGAGCGAAAGAGAGTGCCAGCCCCACCTTGGAAATCAATAATCCGCTGGAGGGCGTTGTTTCTAAGATTGGTCAAAGCATACCAAGAAAGGTCGCCAGAGGTTTGTCGTGTTAGCCTTATGTGATTCGCATTCCAATTATCCAGCAATACACACTTCTGAGTTCCAATGAGCAGCTGCGCAGGGCATTCCCATTCCCAGAAAGTTATAACTTTCTGCTAACTGTTGCGCTCCTATTGCTAGCTGGTCCGTGCGCTACAAGAGGACCGATCTCATGCGAGCCTAACTTTCATCTCTGATAACGGGGCACATTTGAGTAGGACTATTTTGCCACCTTTTAAACGTGGTACCCTCGCTAGACAACCAATCACTTCTCCACCGCTGGGAGTCTCACGGCACGGTATCAAAGTGCGAGCACGCCACCTGCGGTGCGCCATATTAACAACCGATTAAGTTATAGCCAATTTAGAGCGATATCGCCGGCAAACTGGTGGGTACGAGTGCACCCGATCGGCCCCGAATCGCTTGCTAACGTCAGGCACGCTTTGTCGGTAGCGAAGGTGCCTGCATCGCCAATGCTGGTCAGTATCCCAAAAACGGACAAAAACGGAGACAGTTGGATGATAAGTGATCGGAGTGGAGGTGCTAGCAGCAATTTGCCGTCGATTCTGAACGATCCTTACCTAATTCCACGTCCTCCCCGAATGTTCAAAACGAGTTGAGCGCCTGAAAACGCTCCACACTGCTTACACTCCTTGTACAGTCGAGTGGTCGATCAAACCAGTCGGACAATCGGGCACAATCTTTGTAAAAAAGCAATCGTCATATTGGCCGTCAGACTTGTACTATACTACCTGAGCACTTGAATCAAGCAGTCTAAACGTAATCCACTACCCAAGAATGCTCACTCGTGACATAAAGTGGTAACGCCTTTTTGAAGGAGGGCTCGCGATCGATTGCAATCGCGACCGGGAAAGTGTAGGAATTAAAGGCACACTTCTGATTAATGTAATTTGATTTTATTTAATTAATAATAGTTTCATCGAGCTATCATCTATCTATCGGGCTTTCTATTGCACCCTTTAGTTTGCTTCTGCCGCTTGCCGTCTGACACCAGCAGCAGTCGCTCCAAAAGCTCCATAGACCAGATCCGTTATCTTTGGTGATTGTTGGCGAGAGTCTTTCGTAAGGCCTCCGCTTCAATGAGGGATACTGTTTGCCTTTGCTGTTCGCGTTCTGCTCTGGAGGCTGAGTGATGGCTGAAGGGATTGGAGAAAAACAACCACAACTAGCCGTAGCGTTAGTGTGTGTGGATACTTGCAAGAAGTACGCGTCCATCTGATCGCAAAGGCGATATCTGTGTGGTCAGGTTCAGCTTTTCCCTTTGCCATAATGCAAAGGAAGGGCTGCACGTGTATCTGTGTCTGGTGTTGTGTGTGTATTTTCCTCTTTTCTTTCGCCCGCATTATGATGCTCGTTCGGTTTGGACTGGCTTTGTGGCGTTATTAAATCCCATAAGTGATTGATTTGGCTTTTATGGTTTCGCCGCCCGCCACGGTTACCTACGCCGACTGCAGCCAGGCGCGATCGCACGAGCCCGAGTTGCGCACACGTTGCTGCAGACGATGATGATGTTGATAATGATGATGATGATGATTGTGATGATGGTGGCAAAAGCATGTTTCTTTCGCCGAATTGGCTAAACTGGCTAGAAGGACCACATGTGCTCGACATTTCTTGTGCCGGGCCGACATGCGCTTTGGGCGTACCAGGATGATTTGTATTTGAGGGAATTGTGCGGTTTCACTGTGTGGCGGCTTTTAAGTGGCACTTTGGCTTTGTGTGCAATTTTATACGCCTTCAGTTGGGAGACTGGGTGGTTTGGATCGCCGGCTCGTGGATGATGCAATGGGCAGTAATTAATAATAAATTTGATTTTAAAATTCCAACGGTTAATTAGATAAGACACTTGTCCCATAAGGTACGTAAGATGATGTGTGTATTAGGGAATAACCATTTTGGTCGATTGTCTACGTCCCTGTTTGGACATTTGGTCCGGAATAGATAGCCAGCAATAGATCAATGTCTCAACAGAAAACTCAGGCCGGAATCAAGCATTGACTGGAGTCAGCCTTAAAATTCTAATGTAGGTATATTTAGAGCCAAGAAGAGCTTATAAAAATGATGTTTTACTATTAAAGATTGGAATTAATAAAAAATCATTCCAATCATTCATATTTCAAGAAAGAGATACAAATAGTTTATTTATTTGATTTTAACTAATTTTCTTAACATTCTACTCCTTACTTTCACGTGTTATTCTCTTTTATTTAGAATAGGACGAATTGTTTTGCATTATACTTCACAAATAATGAAATGACTGTAGCTATGTAGCGATGCTCTCAATACCCAGTAACTGTAGGCTGCATTTTCTCACCTTTCCAAACTGCACCAACCATTACCGGCTGCCCTTTGACGTACAGCATAATGTGACCGTACCAAAAGTGCGCACCGCACGGTACCGCAGGAAAGCACGAACGTTTTAAAACGAAAGTGAGAGGAAAACTAGAGCAAACCTTTTATATTTCAGCTTGGTCAACACGCCAAGCGGTACCGGGTGTAACGTTTCATGTTTTTTTTCTCATATCTCCTGCGAGTGTGTATGTATGTGTCTTTTTTATTATTGCTTTCGCCTTCCAATCTGACTTTTGTCCAAAACCCTTCAAGCACGTGCTGTGTGAGTCATTAGCGAACGGGACCCGTACCCAGGCTTCCTACAGGCAGGCGCAGCTTGTTTCCTCGGGCGATGCCGGGAAGCACGGTAGCATCGAGCAAATTCTTTAAGCACGAATCCGGCGCAGCCACACCGCGGAGAGCTTAAGAAAACATTAAGACGCTAAGCCTCGGTCGTTCGGGTGTGGTGCGAGCAGCGGGGCCACGAAGAAAAGTCGCACACAAACCACAAGCTGGAAGCTGCTTGCTTCCCTTGCAGCGCCCATCCGCATCCTCGGGGAGCGCCAAAATGTGGATCTTTTCCAGATCCTTTTCGCTGCACAAACGGGTCGCGCATTCTGCTGTCCGGATGCCGCTGAATTTACCTTTCTTTCGATCTCCGTCGTTTTCTGCCACCACTCTGGAGACTGGTCTTTTGAATACGGTCACACCACCGGTCCAATTGTTCATAAATGCAACTCATGAATTATTATGCTGCCGGCGGGTCGAGCCACTGCCTCCCCGGCTCGGGTGCTTGGTTGGGCACGGGAATTAAATCTTAACATCATGATTTTGCTCCACGTTTACTTGGGTCCCGTTTCGAGCGACGCGTGATACACATATTTTGCAAATGACCAGTAAAACAGCGACAAACGGCAAATAATAAAAGGAAAATGAATACAAAAACCGTGGATAAAGTGACGGAAAGTGATACACTTTTTTTTTTCAAAAGCCATGGAAAGTTTTAGCTCTGTTGAGAGCTTAAGGAGTGTGTGCCTTTGCATTATTATGTATAAGTTGACATTATATTTTATTGATATGTTTTATCCGGCGAATTATGTTTTGTTTTTTTAACCCTTTTTGTGTGCTTGTTCTGTTATACTTTACTTCGCTGTACTACCATTAGTTAACTGTAAACTTATATTTCGGTTTGGTTATTAATGGTTTAAAGTAGTTCATTGCAGTATGAGCTGATTTATTTGTTTAATTGTTTATAACAATATCAACCCTATTGCTTTTGTGTTTATAAAATCTTTTGCTGGCATAAGAATTAATCAGTATTTCATATTGTAGTTTTGTGCTCATTGTTAACAAGAAAAGTAAATACACAATTTATCATCGACCTGTATGGATAGTAGTTTTATTGACACTTCCTCTCAATTTATGTTTGTCATTGTGTATCGCTAAACACAACCGATCTATATTTAGTAATATCATTTATACTTGAATTGTCTCTTTCTTTGTGCTTTCACATTCATTTTTTGTTAACCCCTACGATCTGTTTCGTAACTTTGAGGACATATTGCAGTATTTGGGAAGTCTTGAAATCGACACACCGTAAAAAAATAGGTCGACTCATCCCTTTCCAATGTAGTTTGGCTTAACGCTGTGTCTTAACGGTGAACAGGCTGCTGGTCGTGTAAAAGGGCTTTTCGATGATAAGCAAAGGTATTCCTATCTCTGATGAATGTTTATGTAGGCCGGTTTTATCCAAACAAGTCAAAACATGTTGTTTGATTGCTTTTAAATGATAACTTTGACGTAAGGAGCTGAAATTGCTTTGTTTTAATTGAAATAAAAACATAATAATTCAAAAGCAATTTAAGAACTGTTACTTTCTTCAAAATTGTGTACTAAAAAGAAAATGTATCTTTAAAAAACTTGTACCAATTCAAAGTAGAAATTTGCTTACGGTGGACTAAGATGGAAAATAGTTCACCTAGCCTAACCTCATGTTAGGCCTCATGTTGTCTTCTCACCAGTGCCGATTAGTTTTCAATTAGTTTGCATAATCTTTTGGGCATTATCGCGCATGCTGTTCGACAGTTGGTTTGTGTAGTGCGGGCGCCATACATGACCTTATTTTTTACAATTGGTGGCGCCCCATTCATCAGCCTGTGGTGGACCGCGGTGGACCTAGCTGTCAAATGACGCCTCCGCCCGGGTGCATTACTCTAGCGACGACGCAACCTCCCGCGAGTGTGTCAATATGTGCGGAAAAGCACAATTAGAATCGAACATAAATAAATGATTTATGCTTGGAGCCTACCAACCAGTGCCGAAGGAGAATATTCTACCCCGAGTGCGCGCCTTTCAGATGAGAAATCAAGGATGGAAATATAAATAAATATGAGGGGCAAAAAAGTGCTGCGACTGCACTATTTCACACCTCACAGTAAATGAGAATGTGCTGAAATGAATGATTCAATGTGCTAAACTTCGTTCTAGAGCTTAGAGCCATAGAGTCGGTCGCGCCTCGCAACTCCCACCACATAGGTCCTCCCAGAGTCGAACCGAACACGAACTAAAAAGCGATCTACAGCCTCTTTCCATCGATCAAATATTGTCTCGACGGCCGCTCCTGCAACCGAGAGAGCGCGCGCGCGCACGCCCGCTTTTGGTCAGTCGAAGACGCGAAAGGTTAATCGCGTATTGCACGCGATCTTATCGTTGACGTCGTCGTCGTTCTTGTTGGTGCTGCCGGCGGGTAGCCACCGAAAGCGCACGCTGCGTACTGTCAACCTGAACACTTTCGATGACGGTTCTGATCTAGTTCTGTCGCCCGTAGCCGGCCAGTTTTGTGGAACACCCGTGCCCCCGTATTCCCTGACTGGCCGGGTCCAGCCGACTGACCGGTTTCGCAAGGCCGGTCCTTCTTGTTTCACACCCATCACCCTTGCCCACTCCTGACCGGTGTCGTTATGCAGATTGGCTAGAATTTAGATATTAAGCTCATAATAACAAATCCATAAAATTTAATGAGGTGTAGTTTCGCAGTGTTTATCTGATAGAACATACACGTACAATCACTTCCTGATGCATTCATAAAGCTGTGGCATGTGACAGTGAACACTGAGAAGGAGAATGGATCGTCCACGGGTCTGGTTTTAAATCTACCGAGTGCGAAGAATACATTTTGAGTTATGATTAAACACGTCAGTGTTTGAGTTGATAAAGTTGTAAATCAGATTGGTAAGCATAATCACTTACAGTTTTGTGATGGATGTCCCTCAAAATGACAAATTTAAATAGTTGGATTCAAGTTATGTTATCATTCAAAGCAAAGCATATTGCAAATGCTAATAAGAAAGAGAGATAAGTGGTTATCTACAATTGATACCATTACTTATATGACTCTTTGTACGTTAAGTTACTGTTTGTTCCGTTAGGTTTGGTTCCAATCCAATTGGTGAAATACGATTATTGAATTAGGTTTGGAAACCCATTGGCATAGAATTTTATTTTTAATTTTCATAATAGCTTTATTCCCAGGATATATTAGTTGTGTTATCATTAATGTTAGATGCGTTTACAAGCGCTAAATGCACACGTCTTATTTAGAAAAAGATACTTTTTAAACACTAAATAGCACCATCTAACATTTTCATATAAAATTTAAACTTTAATGCCATCTTCGATGCTTTATTCCAATAACCAATAACCATTAGTTCCAAATAGTATTGTTAATTACACAAGTATACACAAAACCACAATGACATCTGTAGAGCTAGAACCTTCACCCTTAAACCATCCCAATCCAATGCAAACACACCAATCACTACGGCAGTGCCCTCGAAACTGGCGCCTTGGGCTTCTGGTAAGCTACAGCGTTGGCAATGGGATGATGGCTTCCTTGGTGCCCCTGACGGGCCCTGATTTGCGTGTCAAACGTATTCGTCCGCCTTAACTCGTCCACAACCATAACGGGGCGAAGGGTTGGCGAAGGTTTTTCGAGAGTGACACAGCTACAAACCGACACGGATGGAGTGGGCCGTACGGAAAACTGATCATCAACCAACCGATCCTTAGTTTCACTCCGTGTGTATGTATGTGTGCAGTTCTCTAGAGGAAGGGAGAGGGGGGGGGGGGGGGGGTCAATCTGCAAATGAAAGGGTGTGTTTTCGGTGAATTCAACGGAGGGTGCAGCCTCCGGAAAGGAAGCGTGTGTTTGTGCTGTGACCAAACGCGCCTTAAGAACAACTTTGCCGCTCCACTTCTAGCTCCAGTCGCTCAGCTGATGGGATTGGAGTTACTAAGCCATCGATCTAAGCCATCCCTTTGATTGATCGTCGTTTTTCTCCCATTAGCGATGAATATCAATTGGCCGGAGAATCGGGAAATGGTTAGAAGCATGATTTATGGTCCGGTCGGTTGCTTGCTTGCGCGCGGTTCGCGGCATAAGTTTTGTTCATTTCATTTTTTTCTGTCGCTCTCTTTCTCGCTGTCTCTCTCTCTCTCTCTCTCTCTATCTTGTTGCTCACGTCAACTATTATTATGGCAATCGGTGCGCGTTTAGGTGTAACTCAACATAAATAATGTTGGGTGTGTTGTCAAGTTTAGTTTCGAACCACCTCGCAAACATATTTTACACCCGTAAGGTATGGGTCGAAACTCTCTGTATGCCACTGTAACAGTAATAGTGTAGATGGCTTTGACAATTTCATTTTACTGTATAGAAAAATATATGTATTATTTTGTTGTTAATTAATGTTTTAATTATTAGAACAGTTTCCAAACATAGTTTAGTTCAATACAACGCAATAAGCTATTCTCTAATTATATCTAAAGCGCGTACACATTAAAGCTTTCACACAAATTCAGTGTTTTTTTATATCGCATAAACTTTGTATTCTATCTGATGTAAGCCACCCTAAACGTGGTCGTTCTGAGGTTTTGTTTTACTGTCGTGATTACCTAGCTACAATCGCGATCGCTCTCGGGCAACGCTACAATGTTGCAAGATTAAATACTGCCGCCTGTCTCTAGAACGGTGTTTAATGGTGATATGGTACCGGGATTAAATAATAAATTTCCCGAGCGTGCATTAGGCTGTAGAAACCAAACGAACAACTTGCACCACTTCCAAATCCAGTAGCCCGGCAGCACAGATTCAAGCTGTTACCCGGAGCTGTGCATCGGAATTGATTGTTATGATCAGCATTCGGCATTGCACGCTACTTAAGCCCTGCTAGACCCTGCTAGACCCAGACAGTGCTTGTGCCTGCCGGTGAGCTGGTGCTTGTCGCATAAAATCACATTAGCCGCACATGACCGCTTTCTGGCGTAGAAGTAAAAGTGGCCCGGCTGTTTTGATGCGGGAGCGATTTTTTTAGGGGTGCCCCAGCGAAATGAAGCATTACAGAACCGCTCGGGTGCCTTTCCCTGCTGGCACCACCGGTGCAGTGTTCTTAGTGCCTTCTTAGCAAACCATAGCAGGCGTCCTACATGACCGTGAACTTCCCAGCCTGCTGTGGTGCGGCTCCGGCTTAAACTGGAGCAGTTCTCCATCCTGTCCCGTACACCGTATGCAAATTGAAATCGAAAGAGCCTTCACTAGGGTTGAGCACAAACCGGGCGCGCACTGCAACAAACGATCATGCACTTATCACCAGCCTCAGCCAAGGTACGCTGGTACGAGGCAGGGCGAGACCTGAAGTGTACTTTAGAAGCCATTTTAAGACCCGGTTGGGCAAAGCTGTGTTATTGTTATTGTTGTTTTGTTCGCTGTCCGCTCCTCCAAGGAACCGCCGATCGCCATCAGTCCAACCCTGCGGGGCCGGCGTTCGAAAAAACGTGCACACTTTGAAGTCAATTACTCTCAGCTGTCAATACCGATGGCCGAGGCCGTTGTCGAGCGCGGAAGCTGACCGAGAACCCCCTTTCACTAGGGCGTGCGAGAGACGCGAGTGCCCTCTTAAGGTGCACGAGGGCGCGGTCCACCCTGCAAGTTCTCGATCGCTAACTAATTCGGATCTGTGTGTGATGAGTGGGTCTGTCTGTGTTGGTTCAGTTCACAGGTGAGCGATTCTGGATCTGAAAACAAACGGTCCGGCGACCGATTAGAGCTGCATGCACGCTACAACGAAAGGAAACTGGAGCAAAAAATTAAAAAAAAAACAACACCAACAGCCACGGAAAGGTTAGCTCACACGCCCTGCTTAAGGGCTCGAGCAATTTCAAACCAAACGCTGGCATACTGTTGGACAGACTTTTGGTACACGGAAGGCAAACACACTTACCCGAATAGCGCTATAAGACCTTCATACCACCTAGGCTATCGACGATTCGATCTATCGGTGTGGGATAATGGCGGGGAGAAAGAGCAGCAAAGTAGCCCCACAAAGTACTTACCCAATCTCGTGCAACCATTAGCACCTAGTGTCGGGCTGAGGTCGTGTAATTTACGTCCAAGATAACACATATCCGGAAATCTTGGCTGGCCCACGGTGCTGATGGTTTGGCGGGTAATAATCTTAAATGGTCATATTTTGAATCTTAATCGACAAAAACACACTTCAGCTGGTGGAAGCGGTTCGGCCACCCGACGATTAACGCCAGCACCACTTTTCGACGATGTGAAACTAGGAATGTAATGGAATTTCGTGCAAGCTTCTGGTTTTCGAACCGAACAAAACATAACGTTAGAGTCGGGATGAAAGTGATTCAAACATTTTGTGGATAAAGATACTTTACGTACTTTAGTTCAAGAGCATTTTAAAGTTACACAAAATTTATGAAACATAAAAAACAAATAGCAAATGCAATCTTGTGAAATAATCATGCCTTCTTAAATAATAGAAAAAAAACCCCAAATCTTTGTTGAAAAGTTAATCGATAGACATGTGAGCGAACTTTTCATCCAAAGTCATGTTGGCACTTGTGTTTACTGTCAGCTTCCAGACGCTTTTCAACGTCCGGTCTAGGGTCATCCAGCTGTACGAGGCCGGTGCGCCCAGGTGTGATTTGACCAACGCTCTACGCTTCATTATGGTGTGTTTAAAAATTCAATCGAACGTTTGATCATCGATCATCATCACCGTCGGTCATATTACGCGCGTCGCTGCAGCTAATGGTTGCGCAAAGCCTCACAACCGCCTTTTCGTGTCTGCACACTATTCGATCGATCTTCCGTCAAGTGCAGGTCCGAATCGATTCAGATTCGGTGGCTGGTAATGGTTCTTCCCTTTTCTCCGTTTCGCTCAACAGTGGCCACTTGTCGTAGCATTTGAGAGAAAGACTTTTTCTTTCGTTTTTGATCACATCTCGGGAGAGAGAGAAAGAGAGAGAGCATGAGTGGGAACGAAATGGTGGGTTAATTAGTTTTGGCACGCAAATTTACTGTTCCATTGGCGCGACTAAAGACGACCGATGATGAGCGAGCTTTTGTTGATGTGACTCTTGATGGATGCTATTTAGTTTTTATGTTGCGTCTCGCTTAACCGTTACAGAGCGTTACACGCCAGGCGCCAAAACATACCCACCTGCTACTGTGGGAATTTTCATCCACTCGAACCAACGGATGGTTTGTGATGGATTCGATCAAAAATTCAGGGGCTAGAAAAAGGGTTCCCTCTCTAGCTAACAACGCGCACGAAAGCAACAACGAATGGTTGAGAAGTGTGGAAGGTAAACCCGCGAACGCAGCATTTCGACTCTATGCTAATGACCATTTTGTACTCAGCCTCTACCAGTACACAGAGATCGCTTGCCTTTTCTGTCTGGCGTTGAAGTCTTTTGAAAAACTAAAACGAGTAATAAAAAAAACGCACACCCATACCAAACAGCGCATGAGTGTTTCGCGAGAGTTCCGCTCTAGCGAGTAATGCTCCGGGAACAGTACTCTGAGGCGTCGCGAATACGATCGATTCGGTAAAGCCCGTAAATAAGATGTAATCGCATTTTGGGCTGTGTTGCAAATCAATTCACTCGCTTTATTTGGTCGGGGGAATCCCCACTCGTGAAAGAAATTAGGATAGAGCTCGGGGGGTGGTCGATGTTCATGAAAGGTAAAGCTGTGTCACGCATAGTCAGATAATGTATCATGGGGTTCAGGCTTTTGGAATGTAGAGACTTGTAAAAGTTAAAAAGAATATAAAATGAACTAAAAGAAGAATAATAATGGAGGATTATTCCAACTCAATATGATAAAGGTTTATTGATTTTTCTTTTGTATTGAATTATTTAAAAACTTATAGAAACATCAAATTAACCTTACATAAACCGAAGGCGGAATTGATTTCAAATGCCGTAACCCTAATCAAGTAATCATTAACAAACATAATTAATAATTACGACTTAAAGCTATTACAAATCCAGTACAAATTAAACACCGTTTAATTTAACCGCAAGCAGATTAAATGTATCAAATACTGTAAACATACAGTCCGCACGATTTAAGATTGTATTTCCTTATCCAGCAACCTGCTGCATGATCATGCTGAAACGATCCGATCAAGAGCGAAAGGCTTGCGTATAAAATCGATCGTGAAGATCGCCCGGTGAAGTGGTATCAGATGAGGGTTGTATTTAAATTGTAAATTGATTTGTACTCGTGCGCTTGTTCGCATCCTCCACCAACGCCCTCAGCACGTCATCGAACATAGCATCCCCGACCCAAGATATACTGGCAAATCGATAGACATCGGATGCCCTGGTACTATGCTACACGGCCCGGTTGACCGGTTTTAATTAGCAGCCACATTATTCGTAGTCGCGTTCGATTTATTTCAGTTTACCGTCTCATCTCATTACCAGCAACCCTCACTCAAGCATACTCATCATGCGGGCGCGTTCCATTCGCTTAGAGTCGAGCAAAAGGCGCACGAACCGATAGAGAAGGAACTAGTTTTGCAAATTTTGTTCAACTAGCATTTCGACATGCCGCCAGACATGATAAGAAGCGCGTCGGAGCTATACTACCAACACCGCACCACTCTGCCCTTGGGCATGTCGTGTTGGTGGAACACTAAAAAAAGGTGAATGCCGTTTGATTCGAACGCGCCACGGTGGGAAGATTGTGAAAGAGTTTTGCGAGAAAAAATAAATAAAATAACACGAAAAACGGATCGTCGAACGGAGCGCCGCTGCATCCAACCGGAGCGGAGAGAAGGAAGCTTGGAGACTCTTAATTTATCACCTGGAAGGTGCCTTCTGCCGTGTCTTCTGATGCTGCGCCGATGTCGATGTTTGGAGTTGATGTGTCCCTTCTCTTGGACGGGTTGGATGCGCCCTGACCTTTCTTTCACTTTTTTCTGTGTTTTGCCGATGATTTGAGGTAAAACAGCTGTTTGGTTGGTGTGTTGAACCGATTTACTGTTTCGTATTTTTTGTTGTTGCTTACGTTTTCGAATATAATCCATTCGAAAGGAGAAAAATGGCCCCAGAAAGCTGGATCGTGAGACTTTGCCCAGCAAAAGTAGTACAACTAGGAAGATATACGTATTTTACTGATTTTATTGTTTCGTGCTACGAAATAATTGCAAAATGATTTAAATATGGGATGTTTATTGCACCATAAGTTATAATGTTACAACAATTCATGAAACAAAACCCTCTTTCATTATATTAAAACAAAATATTTACTTTTCAAATAATTACTTTACCAAAAACTTCAAATAATACTTAGTTAACATATCAAATGAAAGGATGATTTTTGGTGAACGTCCTTTTTCTTTTTTCATAATAAATACCATTAAGATCATATCCATCAGTCGATTAACTTTACTGAATAACCTACCCACTACTTAATCGTTAATTAGTGAGGGAGTTAAATAATGAGGCGTTAATCGGGGATCGCCATGATACCGCTAACGATATTTCATACCCCTTATTTACATGATGATCGTCTCCGACTCACTGGGTGGGCGAATCCACAAAAACAATAACATGCATGAAAAAAGTGTGTTTCTTTCATGCAAATCCCTGTGTAAACGCACCGTGTGGTCGTCGTTATGGATTGTGCGTGGTCTCTTGTTTCTTTCATCTTCTTTTGCTAATGTGACACTCAGACAATAAAGCGTACCATATCGCAAGAGTGTACAAGCCCAAAGATGCGATGTCGCTCTAGTGAAAGTTTATTTCTTTCACTGTTTGGAGCAAGCGAATGAACAATTTAAGTAGAAAACCTTAAGCGGTGAACGCTTATTGCTGTCTTAAGAAGACTTTCCCCAAAATCCCAGAACATTCACCCATTCACCTACAAACTGTCCTTTACCCGGTGAAGAGGGAAACCGAAATGAGCTAAACGACCATCAATAGGTTTCCTAATGGATCGTTCGAGGTGAAAGGGGAAGACGCTCAACTGCTCCTTTGGTAGGATTGAATTATGTTTAATCCTGACGACAACAGATACAACGTGAAAAATTGACAGGATCAAGAAAATGTATATTTTTTAAGTTTTCTTCAATTAGGTTAAATGTCAGGAAATGACAACTTTGAAATTTATGTTTCATATCAATGGAACTGATGTAAGCATGACCAATTATTATGACATATAATATATATGATACTGAATGATTCTCGTCCAATTTTGAAACATAACACAAATAATCGTAATCTTGTTCCATATGTATATGTTAGATAAATTGTTTCGTTAACTCTGTGAGTTTCTTTTTATGCGTATTCACGTGGTATTTTTAAAATTTGCTTAAATGCTTTTTGATGGCACTGTTTTAGATTTACTCTTTAACAATAATCCATTTCATTCATGTAACTTCATTTAAATAAAATGCATTTCACTATTAAAGTAAATTCAAAAACTTCAATCAAGAGTGGACCTTAGCCATGATTAGGCATAACAATGTCTGATGATTAATCGATTACTACGTGACAAAATAATTATAATAATTGTGTCAAGCCAAACATACAATTCATTTCACAGTGTCATTTGAATATTGATCGATTTCACTGCCCCATAAAGTGGTCCGTGATACAAAGGGGCCCCGAAGTGCTGCTTCATATGATTTCATTATGAAAACACAGGTCTCATATCATCGAGACAACATGTGGTAATTGGAAGACTGGTCAACTACAACTTCATCGCTTCCAGCTGAGTCGGCGTTCATCAATCTTTAAGTCTTACTGTGTCTCCCCGCTGCTGTTGATAGCCTTTACGCAGCGATCGTTTCGTTAGTATAAGCACACCAAAATAATACTAACGATTGTACCTTCTCGAAAAAAAATAATAATGCCGTGCACGTGCTGCTCGCTTATAGCCGGACTTCCCCGGGGGCACCAGTAGCTAGCTATCCAATTATTCGACCAGGATGCTGATAATCGACCGAAAGATTGAAGGACACTCGGTGGAAAAAAACCACCATCATACTATCGCATCGAAGGCTCGAGGGAGCCTCTATCTAATTGAGATCGTAAATAAATATCTCCGTGACGAGGAAACAAATCAAGCTCGTTTAAGGACTCGCGTCACTCCGCCTGCAAAATATGCAGCAAGCCACACTAGGGTAACTAGGAATAGCATGGGTAACTGAAACTCCGGCCAGCAGACAAGCTTTGATTGAGCATCGAGTTTCGATCGTAATAAATATGTTTAAGCGGTATGATGTTGTTGTTGCTGCTGCTGGTGCTGCTGTTGTCCGCCCATGGGAGATCGCCGCATGTCGCTGATTTTGGAGCTGCTTCGTTACAAGCGCATGCTAATAATCCTTCGGTGCGCGATAATCGATTATCGAACACGATTTGACAACTGCATTGATTGCTGTGCTGCGGATGAATCGGCCTCGGTGGGCCTTATACGGAGCGGCACATAGCTTTTCGCCCCATCGAATTCTTCCCTCTTTTATACTAGCGCCTCGTCAGGAGCGGACTTTAGTGTGACTGTCGGTAGGAAACATTTGCGTGTCGATACGTGTACCGGCGTCGCAACAGACACCGATACTGTGTTACAGTTTGAGCACATGGCCAGAGGCTAAATTTCAATTATGAGCCAGCGGTCCGCTGCACTGCATGGGACGTCTTCGTGGGGACGGCAAAACAGACAGCCGATACCTTTACCGATACAATCGGCAATTCCACCTGCAGCACGAATGATGCAGACAGTCCAGTTTGGAAAAGGCGTTGAAAATATCCCGCTGCGAATTCAGTGATCGAACTGATCGGTAAGATGATGAGCGATTTAGCAGTGTAACGAAACAGTCGGAACAACATGGGCAACATTGATAAGTTGTAAATTTCATCGAGCAATAACGAATCAACAAATATGACAGAAGTCTCTGTATGAAAATTGAATGAATTTCCAGAAACTTTCAGATTCAATATGGGTGCATGGGAAAAAAATTACAGCAAATTATAAATAAGTAGAATCATAACATAATGTGCATTTTATGATGGTATTTGGCTTTAGCATTCAAACAAATGCTTTATTAACCAAAATAGACTGAAAAGACTATATTGGCTAGTATAATTAAAAAATATGTTGAGCTGAATGGAAATCTTGTAGCCAATCTATTCTTTATAATATTTTACATAGTAATTATCAAAACAAATCATTTCATTGTTATTATTATTTTCTCCATTTCTCATTGAGAAAAAAACAGATAAAATACTGTATTTATACAAACAAATCATTATTTACTGCGTAAATAAAGAAAACGCACAAGCATATTTATATTTCTTGTAATGTAATCTTCTGCAATTTGATGCTACATTCAAATATCTGTGCCCTCCATTCTGACAGTAATTTACCGTAATCCAACCCGATCATATACGGAAAGCTGCAGTTAAGTAGCAAACGCTATGCAAGTCACAAATCGTTACAAACAACTACAACATTACACCAACAACTAACTGAGCACTCGTCGTCTGTGCAACCGAATGCATGGCAGACTGCAGGCAAACAAGCGACCCGGTGGATCGTGAGCATTATTTATGGCTTTGTGTCCCCGGGCTACAAACGGTGCCGGTCGCCATGGTTTCAACAATTAGCGCGTGGAGAGGATAGAGAAATGAACAGTCGGGAAAAGTATCCATCACTCCCACAAAATAGAAGCCATAGAAGCAGTGATCTTGGGGTCAAATTTCTGACACACGCTAAACCCTCCCTCCTTTGGAAACCGATCAAACTGATTCCGTCGTAGTAAAGACAGCGCAGAAAAACGCTCACTGGAGGAGGACTCCAATTAATCATTTGCGTACGTACATATCGCACCAGTGACAGCGATACAACGCTAATTACGTTACAATTAGGCATTTGAGTGTAAGCTAGTGAGTACTAAAGGGAAATGGAAAAATGGTTTTTGCTCACCTATTTTCCAAGCGGGTCAAATGCTTTAGTTCATATGCCTGGGGGAAAATTTTACGTTGACTCACGAAACTACCATTCCTGGCAATTTGAATTCGATTTAACCTAATTTTTATGATCGTTGGCAAGCACTTATAATGCGTATTCCTAGTAGAACCTATAACCCATAACATTTATAATTTTTTACGTCTATTCCATATGGTTTCAATCAAAAACAAAACGATTCCTCAAACTTCACTACAAAACACCTCGACGGCTTTGAATTGACAGCCCAAGACCTAATTAGTTAACGGCCCTTATGTACCGACCACCACAAGCAGTAACATAAATCAAACAATGATTAGCTTGCGCTTGGGAAAATTAACCCTCACGAAGATCGATCGGCTGTGTCTCTGTATCAGCCACGCTCGTGTACATTCCAGCCAATTCGATCGACAGATTGATCGATTGGCGGCTTGGGTTGATATTAGCCGGGCGAGTGAGAAAAACTAGCCCGAACAGGCTTGAGGACCACGAACCATAGCAAAACAAGGTGCTTCTGCGTTTGCTTTTGAAATTAAAACAAAAAAAACCCTTCCCTCAACATTGCGTAGCTGGGAAAGTCAAGCAGCGGCAGGAAACATTTATGAATCTAGCCTTGCCGCTGAGAAGTAGGAGAGAGAAGAGAAAAAGAAATACAAACGCGTGGAAAACCGCACCACTGAACTGCGCGATTGAGCGATGGCGGTAATAAATAAAAGCCAGAAAATTATAAATACACGATCGGTTGCTCGTTTTTCGCAGCAGCAAAGCCAAGGATCGCTGTTTACTTGTTGTTGCAGAACGAAGACAAACGGGCACGTTCGCACGTTCGATCGGGTTATCGTGTGTATTTTAGTCTTGTTTTTTTTTCTTGCTTCACTCCACCCAGTAGAGGACATTTCATTCGATTTCCTTGCCAGCGGCTCTGAACCGGCACCTGGCGGAGGAAATTATTCACTTTTTAAACAGTTTTTATGAAGCTGTTTTTTTACTACGCATTTTTCCATACTCCTAGCCTCATCATATCAATCGAGCGCTCCTATCATCATTAATCTCTGCAACCACCCGGCACGGATGGCTTTTCTTCGTGGATGTATATTTATGTCTCCGCTTTTCCGGACAGCGCCTGTTGATGTTGATCGAACGATTGGTTGAATTTTATTTTTCCGCCGCACTGAACTGCCCTGTTTTATTGTCCCATGGTGCACTCCGTGATGGGATTTGCTTTTTCTCGCACTAAGCCACAATCAACATCGATCAAGGTGAAGGCGACGGAAGTGGGGCTTAGAGTTGTTTTTTTCTTTTCCTTCAACAACGTTCAGTTAAACCAAAAAACCACTAATCACCGCGTGGGAATAGGTAGGCAATGGCTTCTCTTCTACTTCAAGCAAAAACAAATCTGCTGTTCTACTGTACGGAGGTAACTGCAATGGTTTGCTTGCAGATTTTCGCTTTGAAGGAAATTAATTCACCTACCACCAGAGGAAATCTATCCGGAGAGAGGTCTAAAGATGCAGTATTCACGATATTTGATTTATGTTTCCTATGGAGGAAAATTAATCAGAATTTATGAGACGCACTGGGACCGGCTGGTTCATCTTAATCGTAGGGGTTTTGTTAGACCTGTAATCGATAAAAATTCTCACCATCCTTGTTGTTCAATGAGTGCAACAGATTCCCTTCGAGAAGTCCAGAGTCATCGTTACAAGGCGTGTTCCTTCTGCACAAAGCTGTTGCACTCCCGGTTTCAAACAAGATTGATATCGAGCCCCGTAGGTCCGATATATTTGCTTATTGATTTATAAGTCAATTGCCGGGCGATCAGTGTGATATTTTTCCATAATCATATCTATAATAGTATTAACATATTTATCGGTACAAACACTTAGTGAGATGATTAAGAGAACACGCGATAATTATGTTTGAAACTATAAATAACGATAAAGAGATTTTTTCTTCAGAAGGAACGGATTAGGCCTAAAACCAGATGTAAATTGTTCAATGTTGTTTAATATGTAAGAATTTACACAAAATATAATATATTTCGAATTCCGACTTATTCCAATTCAAACTTATGAATATATACTTCTTGACCAAATAATACCATTGTTAAATTTATATGACTAAAATATGTTTATAGGTCAAATGTATTACATATAAATAAAATTATAAATTGAAATGTATTGTTCAATGATATTATCGTTCGAACATTGTTTCGAACAAGGAAGCCATGCTATATAATCACTACTTCCCAAGAACATTTAACGTCCACCCAGCTGCAGATGATTATTATGGCAAAAAGATTACAAATAATGTTCCTTAAGCTGTGGGGATTAACTGTTCTCGCGCAGCTTTTTAAATCCCGACACCGCAAACAGGAAGCATTGCAGATGTTATCATATCGCATTAATTCGCGGACGGCTATAAAACTCGTGCCCGAAAGTGGCAAAAATATGATGTACACCTTGGCGGAGGAGAATAATTTTATCTCTTTTTGTAAGTCCTCATTCGCACAGTTAAAGCAGGTCGCTTTAGCTGCCGTTCGCAAATGCACGTGATACGAAAACGTTGCTATTAAAATCACATTAAACATTGAACAAAAACAGTTTCACCTCCGGGGAGAAGGACATGTGCGATGGCAGTGAGGTGTTGTTCAGAAATGGTCCCGTTTTATGATGATCATAATTGTGTGCACCATTAACACGACACCGCAACACCGGTGTAAAGAGCGATATCAAAGACGTTTTGACCACGGAAACGGTTACATATGATGACATAAAAAAGCAAAATGAAATGATAAAGCACATGTTTACCGTGAGTCGAACTATTAAAAAAGGAGTAACGGTTAAACCTGAAAATAGTTTAAACTGAAATATTTAAATAATAGATATTTGCATTATTATAATCATATTTTTATTTCTATTAATATTTTGATCCCTGTGTATCTTATTATGGTCGAAGTATTGAATAATTGCAAAATGAATATAAAATTAGCAATTAACAATAACTTTTGATTTGATTTTGTGATTCTTATTATCTAGTTTTCTTCTGGTTGTTTTGTTCATTGAATGAATTTAAGTTTCCATTTTTACAGATATCAGGGAAGAATCATTCGAGTTTTAATGATTTATGCAAATTTGCTACAAAGTTATTTTTTGGGTTCATTAAATTTAACCAGTAATGAATGGTAAATAATGTTTTAAAAAAAATCAAACTTTTCAAACTCACTGTTTGTTTTTATATGGTGATTTTTGTGTCTTGTATGAATCTAAAGGCCGGGCTACATTGATCGTACTCCGTAGTGTAAAGGCCGGGCTACATTGATCGTACTCGCAAGCGTAATTTTGATTTTCAATAGCGCATCTGGCGGCGGCTGGTGGAAGCTTTATTTGGTCATCGAAGGAAAGGACCTGCCGGATCTCAAAATTAAGTAGTTTTTCCATCGTTTTCCATTGCAAAAATGGATGCAATGCGTGCAAGACATGTGTATCTACGTTTTACAAAACTTTTCTGCTCCGATTTAAGTAAAAATCATGGAAAATTAACGTATTTTCTGGAGCGGCTCCAAATTGTTTGGAAAAATGCTTCGGTCAGCCGCCGCCAGATGCGCTAGTGAAAATCAAAATTACGCGTGCGAGTACGATCAATGTAGCCCGGCCTTAATTTCGATTTTCACTAGCGCATCTGGCGGCGGCTGGTGGAAGCTTTTTTTGGTCATCAAGGGAATGGGAATGGAATAGCTTTTCTAGTCCAGTTAAAGTAAAAAACAAGGAAAAATAACATATTTTCTGAAGCAGCTTCAAGTTGTTTGGTAAAATGCTTCGGTCAGCTGCCGCCAGATGCGCTAGTGAAAATCAAAATTACGCTTGCGAGTACGATCAATTTAGCCCGGCCTTAATAGGATATAATTATTTTTATTATTATTTTATTTCCAGTGTTTGCTAAATAGATCTTCTCGAATGTTACAATATTTCTGTTTTTCATTGTTCTATTTTGTACAAAGAAATATTTGGTGTTTGCCCGTTTCTTGTACTTGGCAAACATCGCATATGTCACTTTCTTCTATTTTGAGTTTTTTAGCCAGTATTTTGAGTAATCATGTCCTGTTAATATCCTATTCATAGTTTTTATTTCGTTTGCATTGATGTTTATCGTTTTATGCCAGTTATCTCTTTTAAACTCTTTCTGGTAATCTGCGATTTTTTTTCCTTTATCTTGGATTTCCGTTATGTACCATTCCTTCGTTTGAAATATCATTCTTTGTTGAAAAATAAGTTTAATATGACTTTTTCTTAATTTGTTTTCTAGTGTGTTGTCTGCCGTCACTCCCTTTTTTTGCTAAACCATCAGTCTTTTCATTTCCTTCAATATATCGATATGTCCCGGTAACCATCTGATTTGTGCATTTATTATTAAACTGTTTTTAATTATATTGTATGTACATTCCTCTATGCTGTTGTTATATTGTTCTCTTTTGATGATGCTACAAGCCGCTTTACTATCCGTATATAGTATAAGGTTTTGTATATTGTTTTCCACTGCTAGTTTTAGTGCCTTATCTATTACAGTCAATTCTACTGATGTAATGGGTGTGTTGTTTTTTTGTGACTCCAGTACATATTTTTGTTGTTGTGTGGTTTTATATATATACCTGTACCACAACCGTAATCTGTTCTGCTTCCATCCGTGTAAATAATGGTATTTATTTTTCTGGAAAACTCTATTTTTTATTGGTAATATCTTTTGAGAATTTGTTTGTTTATATGTTGATGTTTCGTTATATTATCCGGAGCATTGGAAGTTATCGATACACTTTTAGTGGTATCATTGATTACCATTTTGTTTATGATGGTTTTGTTTTCTTCATATATTTTTTCGTAATATGTTTTGTACTTGTTATTGTTGTTTCTTGTGTTGCAATTTAGGTTTGTGTCACACAATAAGTTACTATGAATTGTTGAATGTGCAATCTCTTTTACTTGCTCATTGCTCGCGAGATATTTTTCTCTAATGCTTAAAGGAATTTCTGCTGCTATGGCCATTAGTGAGGCTAAAGGAGTTGTTTTGTTACATCCGGTAACTTTTCTTAGTGATTGATTTCGTATTGTGTTTAGCTGTTTCAGTAGTTTTTCTTCGTTTCTTATTGATGCCGTTCCTATTTCTAAGTCGCTGCTTATAAAACTTCTGTGGATCTGTACTGTTTTGTTAGGAATTAATTTATTGCGATAATTACAAATTATTTTTATTGTTATTAGTCTTTTTTTGGGTTTTTGTTTTCATTGCCTCTATTTATTTTTTGAATGATAGTTTATTATCTAACCATAATCCTAAGTATTTGTAGTTATTAACTTTTTCTTTTGATTTTCATTTTATTCTTATTTTTTTATTAAAACTTTTGATTTAAATTATAGCAATGTTTCAAAGTAATTATTTTAATTTGCTTAAATACTATTTTAAATCAAAATTCTTTATTTAAAAACCTCTCATCCAACTCTTTTGTCAGTAGATTGGTTTTTAGCGATCTTTTCAAGAAACGGCAGGCTAAATGATTGTGGATTAGTAATTAAAACATAACGTATCTGAAATTTTCAAAGACGTACCATTAAGTGGGAGAAAGATTTACTGGAGATTTGTGTGACATACTGCGGTTACCCTGTTGGAGCTACACATAAGAAGGTTGAATTCACAGTTCACTTTCATGTCACTCCGAAAGCTAACGGCAGTCAATAAAGCAAACCAAAATTGGAACTAAACGAACGACCCATATGCTTAACACTGTTAGTTACACGGTGGCCTCCCAACGGATTCCGAAAAGAAGCACCCATAGCTGACCATTACCGACGCTTCATATGCTACGGGCAAACGTTATGGTACGGACTAAAATGACTCTAAAAAAATGGCTGTTCAGAAGCAAAAAGCAACCAACGCTACAACACCCACCAGGAATGTCTTCAAGCCTGAGTCCCGGGAGGGATTATCGGTGTAGGAATTGAAGCTTCCTCTTTTCTTTTTATTGTTTTCATTACCATGAACATGTATTCCCTTTTCTTCCAGCTCAGATGGTCGCAATCAGTAGTTATTTTATTATTGTCACTGGACGACGGCTGCGTCGACCAGACAGACGAAGACGATAACTGACAGCCCTGCATGTACTACCGTATCCCGTTAGCTCTCTTTTGCCTAATGAACTAAAGGAAAAACCTAAATTGCTGCTGTAGCCCCCGCAGCCAGAACAGCGACAGCGCCTGGGTTCGTTGTTTATGTCGATCTACCGTGTGGCCAGATCCGTATGCACCGCTTTTGCATTTCAAATCGATAAAATTCTCTCACCGGAGTGTGCTTGCTCGTTATGCACGGTGTGATCGGTAGTAACGATCAGTACCGACATCTGTAGGACAAAATTTGAATTAACCAATATTCAAATTGCACCGTTTGCGGTTTGCCTTTCGCTCCGATTTATTTGGTGCCCTTCAATCTTTCTTGGCGCTCAACGTGACCCTGGTTCAGTGTAGTGTGTGTGCTATCTCAACCAGCTTTTCTGCAGGAGCTTGCAACGCCTTCACCGCGCACCAAGAAGAAATCCGTACAGAGCTTAAGTCTTCAAAATGGTTAACCCGTTAGCCGCGCATTTAATTCGCCCGTTCCCCGGATAGTATTGCTTAGCCGGCAAAGAGAGGGTGAACAGGGAAAGGCGGTACCAAGAGGCTGGAAGGCTTTTAGAGTCGATTTGTTGTTGACTTATTTCCATATGCTTTGGGGTTTTGTAGCTGACGACGACGCGAGTACCCTCCGGGCTTGATAAATGTGGTGCTAACATGAACACCTTTCCCGATATGGACACTTTTTGACCGTCGCGGTCCCGCTGGTGGTCCGGTTTCGGTGCCGCATGGATTTGCAAACCTGTGCGTTGAAGAGAAATGAACTCCAAGGGCTAGGCTGGAGGGCAAGAGAGGTAATCCAAATAAGGTTCACTGCGGGAGCCAAGTGTTATTGATACGCTGATGATTGTATTAATAACGATTAACAAGAGCAAAGAAGGAATGTCGGTTTGAATGCCTACCTAAACACTAAATAATATCTAGTTGTTTATGAGTTTGATGATGATGAAGATGAGGAATGCTCACTGGATTAGAGAGGTTTGAAGTCTTGTAAAGAATCGATTATACTATCATAACTACGATCATTTTATACATTTTATGAAAAAAGTACAAGGTTAAGAAAAAAAGTTATTTGTAGGTATGCTTGTTATTGTGAATTATTTTATTAAACACAACAAAGTGATAAAACCAAAGCAAACTAATCAAATTCATGTCAAATCTATCATTAATACATCAT
This sequence comes from Anopheles coluzzii, assembly GCF_943734685.1. Classification (NCBI taxonomy): domain Eukaryota; kingdom Metazoa; phylum Arthropoda; class Insecta; order Diptera; family Culicidae; genus Anopheles; species Anopheles coluzzii. The sequence continues at coordinate 60,054,644 of NC_064671.1, read as the reverse complement.
CTATAATTAATGCATAGAAGAACAAAATCCACTACAATTTTTAAACCCGTTCTCCTACTTGTCAATTGTATTAGTAGTTGTAAAACGACCTAACAACTAATTTTTATGAACTGCCTACTTGAAGCAGTAAAAAAGGTATACCCTAAGATATCTGCCACATACATCAATTTTTGCACCGTGTGCCTTATGCTTGGTGTGATGATTAATATTCTTCCCGTCTGCTGCATCGAACACAAGCACCACGCGATCCTAGACCACCTGCTAGCTGCTTCTGAATGTGCTTCTGTACACGTCCTCTCAACAAACGGCTGCTGCTACTCCAACGACAACATTCTTCGGGTCAGGAGTACTTGGTGGGATGGTATTGACTGCATGCAGGTTGAACAATAATACTTTTCTCTGTAACCTGTTCGAAGAAGTAGTTGCACAGACCGTTAGCATGCGAAAGAAGAAGTTTTGCTCAAAGTGGGGATGCTTTTCAACCGTGCAAATTAGTTTGCAAATGATCGGTACTTAAAAATCAATAAACTAACTATATAACTTGCCATTGGCAACATTTACCTCGTTGTTATTTTTTCTTATCATATCATATTGCTCAAAATGATATTTGATCAATGTACTGTGATTAATTTTCTTTGAAAATACTATAGTCGTTCGATATTGAGTGTAGGCCAAAATTACACATTAAATTTTACGCAGAAAAGTGATAGCCGTTCAAGTTTATGAGGCCTTCCTGCGCCATGAATCGCATTTAACATTGCCCATGCTTTTCAATAAAATTTTATGCATTCAATATTATTCAAATCAGTTGCAATCAAACGGCAAATGTAGAAAGAAAATTTGCATGCAATATTTGCATCATTTATCCTCCGGAATAGAAACGTGTACCGTTGATCCTTCTCTTCAATCAATAGATCCCTTCATGGTGGAAAGCCGCCCAAGAAAGTTGGCCATAGAAATAAAATCCCAACTATCGCCCATAAAACATATTACCCGGTATAATTTATGTCCCTATGGATGAAATATATGTACGTTTTCCCTTACGCAGCGCAATTGACGAATCTCGCCGCTGTCCGCTCTGCTGTGCCCCTGGAGGTTTGAATCCAGTTTTCCCAGTTACTACCATTCTTGTCGATTCACGCATTTAAAAAGGAGAAACAAATCACTGACATTATAGACGATGTGATGAGCTAGCTCTGCAATCGTTCATACCTACCGAAACGTATGCAAAACTGCACTTCCTCGCTTGTAGTAGCGTTGATGTCGAATGTATTTAAAAAATAAAACTACCCTGATATAAACGTCTTTGCTGATACGTTCAGCTGAAACACAAATTGTAAAGAAAAAAATGTATATAATGCACATCCTGCTAACGCTTAAATATATGGCGGGATTAATTGCGTTTGCTAGTAATCGACCGATCTTTGGGATAAGACACACCGTACGCGTGCTTAATACTCGGCAGCACGCATCTTACTGCATCATACAAGCACAGACAGGCGTCGTCACAAGGGAGAGGCCCGAGAATCTTAAAATGGACAGCGATACCAAATCGGTTTTTCACCGTTTTCCAATTGCGAAAAATGCCGTGAATATCATTACACCATTTGCACGCCGATATCGAAGCAAGATCATGACTGGATTTGGGGCTCCGGGACTAATATGTTTGCGATTTGCAAATTGCTTCAACCATGCTGAAGGGAATTCAGTACAAAGAAAAAGTGGTTACCATTCGCGTATGGTAATATGGACAGGTGGACCGCTGGGTGGAATGTTTACTGCTCGCTCCCGCTAGGCGAAGAGGGTTTACTGCATGGAAACTGAAGAAGCAAACGGGTCTTCACAGACGGTGAATGATAAAAAAGTAACCTACCGTTCATCTTTATGGCAACTGCCCGGCAGTGCAATCGTAATGCGCAGGTTATGTTAAAGCAATTAACTAATGTCTTTTGGAATGATCGACGTGTTCGTTAGTGATCTTGCATGGGAGACAGACTGAGCGATGGGCGGGTGTTCAAACAATGTTGAAAAACTAATGTATGCCATTTTCTAGCGATTACACTAGCGAGTAGAGTAGGGAGATGATGTTTTCTACCTGTCGTTTTGGATTGATTTTTATGTTTATATTTCTACTAGGCATTCATACTTCTGCATGGTTAGCGCAGAAAAAAGTTAGTCAAAAGAACACTTGTATATTAAGGTTGTAAAATAATGTAAAAATCTTAAATAAATAAGCAATTTTAATCTCTATTTGCTCAGTAATATTTTTGTGAGGTTAACATTCACTGACGACACATAAAAACTGCTCACCAGTAATTATATTACTAGTATTACGTTCCATTATAGCTGTTGCCATTTCTAACACGCACGAAACAATCAATCATAGACCGTGGTGTCACGACATTTTCTTTTTTAATGCTACCGTGGGCCATGACGACACTCCACTGCGGGTGACGATCATTCGACATGACATTTTTACGCCCATCGACACCCAAAAAGCGCGTGACCTTTCACTTCCGGACAGGGTTCTGCACACTACACGATGGCCACCGGATGTAATCACCAAGCGACACACTTCATGCGCTTCAGGATTACACACCATACACTGGGATAAAGATCTTCCTGTCCAACGGTTGCACACTCCCGTGTTACTTAATTTGTTTTTAATCATTACCAACGAACGGTGGCTGACTTTATCATTACGTCGTTAAGCCATGTCAGAAGCGCTATTTTTGGTGAAACATCGATTTGTATATGTTTGCCACCGTATTTTGAAAACTTTCTCACACTTTTTTTTGTAGATTTAAATATCTTTCCAATACCTACTATCCATTTTTCTCACGTTTGATGAAACGAAAGACATGTACACTGGAGCTTACTTCCCACAGGGTTTAAAATCATTAGCTTTGGTGTTACAATCAGTGTTAATGTTGAGTTCACTTTTGATGATTGGAAAATGAATTAGAAAGAATGCAATAGAAAGTTAGTGAAAAAATGGGATACAAGCTCCTTTTACGAGACAGACATTAGACACTGCCGATACTTACCGAGCCTTTTTTTACAACTTTTTTTGAGAAAACAAAAAAAAACATTTAAATGTTTAAGATTAAAAGCGGATTACAAATTTGCTCATTTTTGTGTTTTTGTATTGGAAAAATGTCGATCAATCGAAAAACAATTCCAATATAAACAAAATTCCAAATTGTATAAATCGCGTATCTAATAAATCAGGTTAATGTCACAAATGTAACATTATACATTACACTAATTGCAAACACTAAATTCTACCATTAAAATGGATCATTCAACAAAAATAAATTGTAGAACCATAAAACTCACCATTTGTTACAAAAATGCTCTGAGCAAAACCTACTATATTTCTTTCCTCCTGCAGAGACCAGCAACGGTTGTTAGAGGACAAAGCGCTGTAAATTAATCAAGATTTGTATTTTGTTTCTTTTTTTTTAATTATAATTGAGTTTAATCAAATGATCATAATTTCATTTGTCTTAAATTTGAATTCATGGTCAATTGCAAAGGGTACTCATATTTTTATTATGCTCATATAATGTTTTTATTTTCTACTCAATATTATGCTAAGTTTCATGTAAAATAGCGGCATATGGTCATCAGTAATGTAAGGGAGTCGTACCATAAACAAGTTACAATACAATGACATATATGCACGTATATATCCAAACATTTCCAAATCTCTAACTGCAGTCGCCAAATCTTTTTTGACCCAAAACATTCCCAAACATACGAGTTACTTCCAGTGTTTCAGCACGCCCATTCCCGGCCAGTGCTGCTCCTTTCGCTTCGCGAGCGCGCTTTAATTAGGTAATTAAGGCTGCAAACATATTGTTAAGCGCTTGATTAATGTGCTTTTAATGCGCGAAACATGATAAATGTTTTGCGGGCTGCGCTACCCAGTAGGAAAAGGGATACTCCCGCCAGTTTAAGCCACTGATAGTGTAGTTCGGGTATGCCTGTTTGCCAATTTCTTCGCAACCTCTTGGTTATTTTTTATCGCTTTTATGCGGCGCTGCATGAACGCTTGCTTACGCAGGAAGGATAGCGGAGTTGAGATTATGTTGGAGTTTTTATTATTATTCGCTGTTGTTTTGTTAAATCCACTTCACATGGAATGGTTAGCTGTCGGCAGGGGCACAGCAAACTGCGGTTGACCATCGCATTGTCGGGAGCAAGCGAATTAAAGCTCATGCTTGTTCGTACGGGCTCACATGGAGTTAGTGGATTAATTTGCAAAAAGGGTGCACAAATAATCATACCGACATGTGGAAGCGAAACTTAAACGACACGATAAACACAGAAACGGTCTCTCCACACCGGGGGATTTAAGTTGCCGCCAACCTATCCGCAGTACCGGGGACACGGGAGGTTTAGTAAAAGAGTCGTTTCGACTTGATTTGGACGCATGTTGATTTTGAATCATGACTTTTTTACCGTCGTTGTTCTGCAGCTACAGTAATCTGTAGCGGATCCAATGTCAGCTGCATAAAGTGCATCCGAGCAAGCTTCAATTAATCAACTCTAAAAGTTAACATAACGCCGCTAGCAATGCTAATAGTATGTGCCAAAAAAAGAGAACGATATGTTATGATGAAACAAAAGCCGTTTTCATCAAGCGAATCAGAGCTCGCCGTTGTACGATTACCGGTGGTCACGCATTTGTGTGCTTGAAATTTTACGAGGTGAGTGGAAATTTAAATCCTTCCAGAATCGGTACCCATTTGTAGAAAGATACCGATGCTGATAAGAGACCATGACCTATACGGAAGAATTTCGGAAAATTCTTCACGTCATTCGTAACGGAAGGTTAAGCGAACGGAACACAATATTGTATCTTTACTTAGATGGTGGATATGGAACGGCTGCATAACGCCTCACCAGGTAAAAAGCCTGGTTGAGGTGAACATTTTGTGGTAAAAATAAATAAAAATAAAAGCTGAGACATTTTCAACTAAACGCTAACACAGTTCCCAATGGCCTAGTGAACAACCTAATGGACATAAGCGGGACATAATGAAAAACGTCACTTTTAATGACAAATCGTTACGGAATCAAACACGACACAAATCGTGAGCGGAACATAAAATTCTGACCCTCTCTCTTTCTCTCTGTGTCTCTTACTCTCCATCTCTTTCTTTCCTATTCTCTCTCTCTCTCTTTCTATCCATACATCTCTCCATTCCTCCTTCGAACCGTGCGGCAGCATTGTGTTTCGAGCGATTCAGAACAATGTCACTCCATTCATTCTCCATGCCTGGGTTCTAAAGTATGGTTACGATCTTGCGAACGGTTCCGGAGAATGGCCAATCTACCTTTTTACAATTTGTCCTTGCTCCATTTCTTGATACGAACGAAGTATAGATTTGTTAGGGGCCTGTTGCACCCAGCCATCATCGATTAGAGTCCACCAGCAAGGGTTCGTGTGTTGCTCCGTGCGCAACTCTTTCCAAGTTTTGTTTTTTTCCTTACTCATTGCATCGCATAACGCTCTCAATGCTAGGGCACAGTTGCGCAACACAAAAGAAGGAACGGGAAGAGGGTTACCGGGATCAATCATTCGGTCTCGAGTATGTGTCTTTATGATTCCTTGTGTATCGGAGGGATAAAGACAGGCGAGTCATGTCACCGTGATAAGGCCAGCAAAAGGAATAAAACTAAATTAGCTAACACGAAACAACAGGAAAAATAAATCGTTCAAAAACAGTGTATTTCTTCCTAGTTTAGTGAACATAATAAAAAAAAAAAACAAAAAACATTACAGTCGGCAGGTTAATTCGCTTCATGCATCAAATTAAGCTCCTGGACGTGTGAAACATTCTGGGCGAGATAAGTCATGGTAAACTATAGTAAACCATTGCCAGGGCGGTCAGACCGATAGGGTCAAATGATTGTTGGGTGCAAATTATACGATATGCTTTTTCGATTTCTTGTCAGTGTGTATTTCACTCTTCTTTTCCTCCCATTTTGCATTGTTCTATTCGGCCTGTCAAAGCGCACGATTTCGAATGTCAAACAGAAAAAAAGATAAAAATACATTCATAATAGAGACATTAGACGGGCGAACACGATTTATCATCCTTCGCCAAAATCGCTCTCGACCCTGGAAAAAGGAGGCGAACCCCGGGCGAAACTTCCCACATCCGTGAGATTCTGTTTTGAAGCTTCAAGTTCAAGCTCGAGCACCGGTGGACATGATTTCAGTTCGAAAACAACACACAATGGGTTGAAAGCCACCCAAAATGGTCGATTTTTTGTCTGTGGCCAGAGTTGACTGGGTAAAGTAATTGACAGGTTTAACGGATTCGCCAACTAATCATTACATGCAGTCAAAGCTCAACTGTGCCAAATACATGTCAGCCCGCTCAAGAAGCTCAAGCTCAAGAGCTCGTGGGAAGCTGACTTGCGGACACTGGTGCGAACCATGATAATCGCCTCATGACTGTAGCATTATCTACGTAAATTACTATCATTAGGTAACGGAAGAGTTTTCAATGCGATTTGGTCTAGGATTTTGGTTGTTTTTTGTCAAAAGTCAATGTTATATTTTAATCCTATTTTTAAGCATTGTTAAACAAGCCACTTACTCATCATTTAAATTACCGATCACAGTTGCCACTCCAAACTGACCCAACTTATCATATTTCATTTCGATCGATTATTTAGTTCCATCGGAATGATTCGTTTGATGGAAAATTAATTGAATCTTTCATTTTGAATATTTATGCCACCAAATTTGCATTTTGACGACCATGAAAAGATGCTGGTTGCACAATTTATTAACTCTCAGTGGGCTTAATAGTGTCCCGCTCATTCTGCAATGGCTTTGCTAGTTTTCTTACATTTTCTGCCAATTATAATCGTTGATCCCATTTGATCGCGAAACAAATGGGGCAAAACCACCGCCGCGCGCAAGGGAGAGAAAAAAAACATTCGCACGCACGCTGCAGAAGCGGATGAATAAATTTAATCATTCAACCTCGCAAACTAGACTCTAGCCGAAAGCGTGTGTGAGCACACGTAATCAATACAGATGGCCCGATGTTAATCGGTTTCGTTGTGATCGATTGGAACGAACGTGTTGGTTGAAAATTTTATTTCCCGCTACATAAAGTACAAGGCTTTTCCGGTCGCGCTTGCGCTAGAACCAATTAAAATAAATTATAATGAAATCTATATCTCAATCGCGACCATTTGGTTTTCGGTTTGTTGAGACATTGTTTGATAATTTGTATGTTTTCTTTCTCTTCTCTTTCAGAATGGACTTGGCAATGACCCTCTGTCTGCAAAAGAGGTAAGTCTGGCTGCTGAAAAGCCTACCCATACAGCACACCAAGATATTGTTTGCTTACTAGCCAGCAGTGATCGATCATAAAATTTGGACCACAGACTTCTTTGTTAGGTCGCGTTGTACAAATTCGGTAGCTCGGTTCCTTGCCGATCATGTACCTTGATTCGTTGTGTAAGCATCGTGTACCTTCCGAAACGGCAGCAGCTGCTAATCATAATTCGTCACCATTTTGTCTCGCCAAACAAAACAGCTCAATTATACGCGTTATTCGCAGGACGGAAGAACGGCGGCCCACTCCTCTTTCTTTCATGCCAAACTTTTAACGATCTAATTCGCGCGATAAGAAAAATGAATCGTTGTACAAAATGGGCCGAAAAATTTGCCGTCTCACGGTTTTTGGGCTGTCCGGCTAAAGAAGTCGGCATCTGGATGACGGCATTTAATAATCGTAAGCCATGTGTCGAGCCTCGTTGCTTCCGTAGACGATCGCTGCTGAGAGGCACGATCGAGGTCATGGTTGCAAGGTGCCGCTGGCGCTTTACAAATCACAGCCGGTGCGTGGTTGTTCTTGAGGGTGGTTTTACGTTGCCGATAAGTACCGGAATGGTGGTTGCGATCGCCTTCGGAAATTACTCCAGCCATGGCACTGAAGTTGCCCCGCGTTCTACCGCCTGCGGGGACGGCCGGGTGGCGTGTCGTACGCGATCGTGACCTCTGTTGCAGAGGATGGTTCGGGCGAGCTGAGTGAGTGGTAACCGGAAATTTATGTTTACAGCAGAGGAAACGATTACTTTTTAGCTTATGTTAGGTGATAAAATATCAATTTTATAAATCAATTTTCTATTCAGATCATTATTGGATGTTTTATACAAATCACGTAAATAAACAATGATTCTTGCTCCCACAACAATGTTCCCTAAAACACCTTTGCATGTATAACATAGTCAAACATATCTGTTTACATGACACCTACGTCGGTAAATAATTACGCTACCAAGGTTAAGGCTAGGACGTTTACCACAAATGTACATCAGTTTTCCAGTTTTGAGTTAGTATTTTACAGCCCCGAAATAAAGTGTTTCAATACAATGGAAAATGATAAATAGATACAAATGTACAATTTCGAGATCCCTCTTGCATGTTTTAAAAGTATTGCTACGAAGTTTCGGTGGCTTGAGAAACCCTGTAAGGAAATTATATTAGGAATGGCATGTACCAAATCTTGTTACATCTTTCTGTGCTTGTACAATTCTGCATCAGCATGTCAGTGCGAAACCAATAATTACCCTAATAACAAACAATATCCTAATATTTATTATTTGTTACTCGAACTTGAAGAGCGATTTATTGTGTGGGAAATCAAGTAAAACTCAAAAAGTAGTTGGCCAGGGAGGTGACAGAAGAGTCATGTTAAATTAATATTAAATTGAATACTAAATGATTGGTTTGTCTACAGATTGAAATGAGTAGATTCTGATAAAATTTGGTGAAAACATCATCAGCATCAAATATAGGGAAAAGTCGTTCAGAATATCATCACATCCCAATAACAAGTACTTACGATTGTATGTACAGATGAATTTCATATATCGTTTGTGTCATGTTTAACACAGAAACCATGCCAAGCTCTAAATAGATTTCTATCTTGGACTGTAAATATAAAAAGTGTTAAAGGTTCACATGGCACGTGCCTCATTTCTAACCAGACATGCTTTACATTTGAAACCGTTTACATCCACAACCTCTCGCTCTTCGACCTCTCTCGTTCGACCCAACCTCTTGCTTGACTCACGCGATTGTCCTCCAAAAAGTACGTCTTTCGCCAACGATGATCCTATTTTGAAAATCCCTCCCTTCCAGTTCGGACACAGGCCGCTTCCTTTCCCAAATACCGAGGCACATTCACCGATCACAACCCCGTGGGCGATGCGATGCTCGCAAATTGGCGATCCGTTACAATGATCTGCCAAAATTCGCTCGAAACCTGCATGGTCGTCGCATCTCTCGTTTCTTGTCTGTCACTGAAGGTCGTCTGGTTTACCCTCGAGCCATTAACGAAGCAGTCACAGCTGATCGGGATGATAATACTCAACGGGGCATCTAGAGCAGTCCAACGGTTGGAACAATCTTCCGTTATTGATGGTTTACTTTTATCGACGAAACACAACCGTCTTATGTATATCTTGTTTGAATATGATTTGTTGAATTTTTACCTCACTTCCTGTAAACCAGATTATATCGGGAAGGATCCCTTTCGCTTTTTTTGGGTTAAACACTTCCCATCGCGAATAAATCATGCTGCCAGCAATAAACATCGACCGATAATTGCCTGTTATCGTGGCATCAATGTCGAATAAAGCAATAAACTGTAAAATATCACAGTTCAATGTTGGGTGGTGCCCGTTTACTAACCGGTTCGGGAAGCCCCGGTTCAGGCTTTTTCGAGAAAGGGAGGATTTTGGAGGAAGGTGCAAAACGCTCACGGTGTATTTTATCGCAAATGGGACGATCGTTGGATGTGGCGTCAATGTGAAAACTTCAAACGTGCAATTTATCAATATATGATCTATGATCACAGCTGCTAGCTGAATAAGGTCTGATATGTGAAAGGGAGCTTAGTGAAATGTTTGGCATGAAACGTGAGCAAACATGTTATTTTTGTTTTTCGGTAACCAAATCGGAGTATACCCGAAAAATTCACATGAACTTTTCCCATAACATGAACACTCTAGGATTATTAAAGAGCAAAGCAAGTGTTTAATTCTCAAAATCCCGTTACAAATTTCCAAGCAACTATTCGATATGTATGAAGAAGCACGAATGCTTTTCAAAGGTGAAACGACTTGGTTAGAGAGACTCTTCAATATCAGCATTAAAGATGATTTACACCCACGGTTAATGTTAAAAGAAAAATATAAAAAAGTACAAACATTGTTAGGGAGACAGCAACAAACTCTAACTTTGTAACAATTTGTACTTTATAAACAAAGTCGGCACTGGATGAATAGGGTGAAATCAAGAAATAAAATATAACTTTACAAATTATTTTATTTCTTTTAGTGTAAAAACAAGAAAAAGTATGATAATAATTTTAGTATTTTAGATAAACTAATCTAGCAAACTAGTTTTATTATGAATGAAAAAAAGCGAATATTAGTTAACAAAAAATATAATTACAAGAAGTTCATAAACATTTCTATTGTGGCTTAAATTGTATAACACGTAACATTGTACATTTGTCTAAAACAAACAAACACCTATATCAACACTCTGTTAGGCAATTAACGTCAAAAGAAACTGTACCATGTTATCCACACTTTATAATTATGTATTTGTCTAATAATTGGTACAACATATGCACCTACACCACATGCTATTATCGATTTTCCGCAACAAAATGTGTATTCGCGGGAGATTTTAGACAGGCGACACGCTCCAATGATTCGTGAGCATTTCTGTGTGTTATTTGCATACGAAGCATTAAACGCAATCGAAACCACAAGATTCGTAACTTTCTTTGCCTTTCACTGGCAGCGTATTACCTTTCAACACAATACATAACACCCGCGCGCGCATTGCATTTGTTCGCAACTGTATAAGCTCCAGGGTAAATCGTTTGTCCCATTCACGCTGTGCTTATTCTCGACAAGATACCTTTTAATGGTCAACAGGGTGGATATGAACTGGGTGTATTGTCTCGCGCACACCGTGGCTGGCTGGTCTGGAACCAAGCGTCCATGTTTTATTGATTACGAATAAAATTATAAATAATTGTTCGACCGAAACAGAAACGAATGCCAACGTACATAGCCAGAAGAACCATATGAGCATGGTTTTGCTTTGCGGAATGTAGTTCGTAGCCGGAGCTGCTAGGGCTTCTAATTGTCGAGCGCACATAGCGCCCCGTCGTTGTTCACGTTAATATTAAAAAGATTTTTATACCTGTGATCGATTGACTGATCGAAGTGTTATTCTATAGATGCTAAAGCATCCAATGGAACATCCTGTTAGATGCGAAAATAGCCTGCTCAATAATTTATCGCTGATATGAAACATCTTAACTGAATAGCATAAAGTAATATTGAAATATGCATTGTGCTGCATTCTGCTCGTTCACGAAACAATCAGCTTCAATCTTTTTATTACAATACTGCAAGTCCTCATAAAATCCATCGCTAATGAACATTCAAGATCTTATGTAAATATTCAATTTCACGGCGACAACCTGCCACAATTGTACCATTGTGCTAGGCTCGACACCTCACCTGTGTCTTGCTGCATCCAGACCGTGATTTGTCTCGCCACTGCCACTGCACCTTCTGCAATGCGAAACAGATGCGAACAGGAGATCTTCCATTATCCTCGACTACTGCTGGCTGCTGGTTAATACTCAACATTCCGGCAATACCATCATCAACACCTCGCGCGGCCCACACACTCACGCGCTTTATCATGCGCATCTCCCAAACCCCCAGGAGGTCTCAAGCTTGTACCGCGACGAAGCGTTCGTGGCTGCCAGGGTGACAAAGCAATCTGTTCCTGGTCGACCCCAAGCCCAGCAGGGATCGATTTACCCGCATTGAGACTCGAACCAAACCCGCCGGACGCAAATCACCACCAGGGACGAAATGGAACGAATGCAACGTACGCTTCGAACAATTGCATCGATCGATTGGACCCTTAGCCCTGGCCGGGTGCAATGCAAGCACGGTAATACATGTGGCCCGCACTCACTATCGCTCGGGTGACGCCGAGAGGCTTTGAACGAATGTAAATTTCCGTACGTTGCTCCGTTCCACCTTTGATCCCTGTTTGGCACTGGACATACCCCATAGCAATACGATGCCAGGTAGTCCGGCGGGCCCATCGAAAGGGGGTCGCTCAAAAACCACTCTGCGGTGAACATGCAAGTCAGCAGGAACAATAGGAGGTTAACAGCAGCTACTACCACTCGTTACCCCGCAGGTGGTTCTTTCTCTCTTCCCTTGTCTCCAATCATTTTCCCCCGCCGTCGCCTCCTGCCCTAGAAGGGGTGTGGTGTGATTTTAATAATGTGACAACCTCACCTCGAGATCAAACGGGGTTAACTCGATTGCATCCAGATGACATGCGAGTCCAGAGTAAGGTGATATTTTGTTTTCTGTGCTAATCCAACATCACATTGTGTTTTGAGGAAAGATCAAAGGTGTGATCGGAGATCAAAGGATATATTTTCTTAGAGTTACATTAAAATCATTTCAAAATTCGTTTATGTGAATGAAATTTGATGCATTTCCTGAATTTGAAATAAATCCCAAAATAATGGATTTTTTTTCAACAAATTATCCACAATCAAAACCCTTAGTTTATTTCTAATAAACCAATTGTTTCAAGTCCTGAAATTATTTCAAATTCAGGAAATGAACATTAATTTTGAAAATATTAAATCCAAAATATTTACTACATATATGGATTATTTATCAAATAAATAATCCTTTTCTCTCTAACTTTAATTATATCGTGTTATTTCATTATCATTCACACATACATATTCAGTAGGTGCACACATGTGAATTTCATTAGTTTGACATCACTGAAACATTACAACTTATTTAAATATCAACAAAAAATAGAGATCATTCATGCAACTATATTACAAAATGTTTATTTACTTTTCCCATTCCATAATACATTCCATTACCACCATCAGCTCAACAAATCGTGTGACTCTCGCTATACATCACAATGCAATGCAATCTATTGAATTACTATTTGACCAATTTCAATCCTTCTTTCTAGTTCACGAATTTCTCACCCACTAAAAATCCCACCCCTTTCTGTCAATGTGAAATGGGAGCAATCAAATCAATGGGAATTCAAACGCTCCAACGACCAAAAAAATCCAGAGGTCCCACGTGTTGGTAAAAGTTAATCCGATCACAATTGCGCACCCATACATTCACGAGAGAGCCTCCCGCACAGACGCGGCCAGACAGTGACCGCGTCCTTTTGCACCCTTCAAATTCCCTTTGCCCAATGCACCCCGCCAATCGATTCCGAATCAATGTTCGTGTCCTTTCAATTAAATTGCCATTCGCGTGGTGACCAATTCGTTTTGCGCCAGTCAAAAACTAAACAAAAACTACCAACTAGCGAACCAACCTGCCCCGGCTGTGCACTTAATTGTTGTCACCGCGCCATTGCGAGTTTGCTGCCCGAGAATGGCAGCGGCTGGCTAGCTGGACCACGGTGAGGAAAAAGCAAAAGGGAGCCGCGCGTATGATTCTTGCTCGTGACCCATTGCGCAGTGTGGGTCCGCTTCATTAGCGCAAAATGATTTCAAAAAATGGAGACACATGCTCCGGCAACATGTGCGTATGACCTCTGCTGGGGCTGGGGCACTGTGAATGGGCGGTGAATTCGAACTTTTTCCCGACCACCGACCTACCCTTGAGGGCTAACGAGGGGCTAACCCGCTCTCGGTCGCATTTGTGGATGCCGGTCAAGTGCGGCCCAGAATGCACGATCGTAAAGCGGCGTGAAAGGGGAAGGCAAACACGTGGTGCTACAATCTATTTAATGTCTCGCTCTTGGACGTGGCAGCTCCGGCCGGACTTAGCGTTCGTACCTTCGCTTGCGCTCAAGTGACGGACAGAAGTCGCACATTTTCGTACCGCCAAAGGGCACAGCCAACAGGTACGTGGGGCAGGATCAAAAGAAATTGGAAGGGAAAGATACAACAACCCCCCGAGACAGGCCGCCGATCAAATGTGGCTGCGTACGTGGAACGCTGCTGCAGTGGCGGCAACTTTCAAGCATCGACGTCGGTGGCACTTGAACGCTCTATCTGTGTATGTGTGTATATGCGTGAGTGTGTGCGCGCGTGCGTTTGTTTTTTTAAAGATCGATTGAAACAAAATGCGACAGTTTGCGAAGCGTACGACCAAATGCTCCCTTTCGTCCCAATTGCATTCTCGAGTAAATTAAACTGTCGATCAAAGCATGTACAAGTCGGTGTCGGTGTTGGGCTGCCAATCTTAAGTTGACAAAATAACCTGACGCAAATCTCGATCGGCGCTAGTTTTTATATGAACATTTCATTCGTTACGTGGCGGAGTTTCATTCCATAGGGGGAAGCGTGAGCGTTGTGGAGGCTAATGGAAGGAGCTTCTCATGCACCTGACCTGCCTTAACTGGGACAGTGATGATATTTTGATTGTAGATGTTCAAAAATTTAATAATGAATTGAATAAAAAATATTAACTATACAAGTTTATACTGCTGCAACGAGCACGTTATACGATAAGTAAACCGACTAGATTTAGTTATCCTACCACCTCTTTCATCGCCCACCACAACAAAACGTTGGATGGTTGCACTTATAGTACATTTCAGCCGCTGCCATTATCTATAACTTCTACTGAAACCCTGTAATAAAATTTATGTTCGCTAATGGGACGCGGCTGTCTCAAACCGACGTTTGTCGCTCTCACGCATTTGCATTTCGAAATGCAAATGCTGCACTTGTTGCGGGGAGAACGTGCACCATAAAGTGTGCACTCGCTAGCCCTTTGCCGGCTTTTGTGTAATTTTACGATGGGCGACCCTCTTCTATTCAGTCGATGTAGTTCAAGCGAGAAGTGAAGTGTCAACACACTCCAACACGACGTACTTTAACGCCTGTCACCGTCGAATACGGGAGCGGGTGCAGCCGTTTGAAGCCTTTCTCTAGGCAGGACAAAATTGATTTAGTTCTTAGAACGCTGAGAAACAAACAGCATGCAAGAAATTATCTATTTCATTCGCACACAAGTTTGTGTTGTAATACTTTTATAAGCCTGCTGGTTATGAAAGATTAAAGCTGTGCTGTGATTTAAACTATTGTGATTACCAGTAGCAGTCATTCGAATTTCAATTTATTGATAAACATGTATTTCAACTACAAAAATGTAGACACATTTTTTTGTAACGATAATCTAAATATACAACTACCTAATTCTCAATCAATTACTAAGAAAGATTAAATAAGTTAATAAAAACACTAGGCAATGCATGAGAATACAGCGATTATATAGCATAGAATGAAAAACACAAAACAATCCGCCTTGACGTACTTATCAACCCTAGCTAACTAAAAGATGCATAGTGCAGCGAGCAGAAATTGATTTATTGCATTCGTGGTTGAATATATAGATTCATCGTAATTCAATTAAATTGGCATAAATTTACGGTTAATGTTTTGATATGCATGATGATGGATGGCATTGCAGACGGTGCGAAGCGCGTGGTGCAATTGCAGACGTACATGGTATGTGGTTGTTCTAGCGGGATACTACTCTCTTGCGGGCTGTTTTACTCCCGCACTGACCGCAACGCGCACAAATCTACCATGATCAATGTTGACAGTGCGTGGAAAATGTGCCAAACGTACGAAAGTGACAAATGAGCATAAAGATGTGATGCATAAAAAAAGTTTATTGGTTTTCAGAAACAGTTTGTTTGCAAAGAAACTAATTTCCGTAATCACCGTTATCAGTCGTTTTTGCAAGTATGGATTATTACTTATGGATAAATATAGATAAATTGTCTGATCAATTTAAAAAAACGAAAACCATTCAAAAGATCTCTAGGGGGATTGACACACGTAAAGTCCATCTACGATTCTCTACGATTTCCTTGCCATGCAAATCGACCTACCAAAGTGCCATTCGATCGTGCTAGTTGCATTTGCATCTTTGTGTGGGAAAATATTTCCTGCGATGCCATTTGAATCTGGCCGGGATTGCTATTGAGGTTAATCCAAGGCAACTGTCAGGAATTTCGTTTGGGTGAGCCTTGTGATGTGAGAAACAGTTTTCCCTAATATGTTGTTGCAAAAGATGCAGCTTTAATTTAAGTATTTAAATTCATAATTTTTTCTCAGCCTCTCCGATACACATGCTTCACGTTCATGCACAGTAAATTCAAAAACACTATATCCAGCGACCCCACTCGATGAGAGAAAATGAGTTCCGATCAATCTGCGGAACCTTCAGATCGATTGGGGGAAGGCTTACCTATTTTATTGCATTTTCTGCTCAAACACCTCGCAACAAGCTACCGATTGTTTGGTCGGCACCGTGCTTCCACTTCACTTTTCGGTAGCACTTTGATTGCTTCGATCGTACGTGCAAGATAAAATGTAAATCGAGTCCGATTGGGCACCGATGGGTTTCGCGCAACCCGCCTAAACACGATGTTTTCTTAGGGTTGGCGCGCGCACTCGTGCACATTTACGATGTTTTGAGTTTCTGATTCGAGTTAACGATTGTCGCTGGCACAGGCTGTGGCATGGCAGGTCTAGAGCGGCCCTGAATACTTTGCCTTCCCGTGCGACACGGTGCTTACCGGTTTGATCGATTTTGATCATCCACGCCTCGCGTCGGCCGAGAAGGATCTTTCCTGCACCCTAACAATGAGTGCTGCTTGGCGTCGTAGGCTGTTCCGCGGTACGCCTTCGTATCTTGGCGCAAAACATACGGTGCGCTCCTTCCTAGACGAGATCAGGTGAAAACTAGTTCAGGTTCACAGGTGGGCGTAAGCCGGCCACTACAGTCAACCCTGTGGCTGCCACACCAATCGAAGGCGGAATAGACTGAAGGATGCAAAACGAGGTAGGTGAAGCATGAGCGGATCTGGTCGAAAAACATACCATCCCCTACGTGCGTGCGCAGGAACCTTGAAAGATTTTGGGAGTGGTTTAACCGTCTATCAAATGGAGAAAAGATTTAATAAAAAAAGGTAGCAACTAGCAGCGGTTGGTGTGATTTAAATTAGCTTTTGTTTGCTTCCTGACTCACCACCAGCTAGCCAAAATCTAGCATATATGTGATAGGCAAATACAAAGGAGTGAGAGTTATTTTAGCTCTCTTTTAGTGTAGCAGCAAACAACACGTATAGCGATATTTCGTGTTCGCTTTTGGACAATAAATTTTTAAAGTCCGAAGATAAATGGGATGTGTTGTGTGGCAATAAAAGTTTGTTTCAATGTGTTTGTCAAAGATTTATTTGTTCATACGTCAGCAGATAAATCTTTGAAAATGAATATGATCAAAGTGAACGAAAGTTTATGCTTTAATAAAATGTAGTAAAAATGTGACAATGGAAAGCAAACTTTGTCAATAAAGTGATAAAAACAAATTAATTAAATTAGTGTTACATTTGTACAATAATTTTAATTATTATTGACGCAAATCCTGAGATAAATGGAAAGACTAGCTGTAAAATAAAATGGACAAAATATAATACGAAATACTCATACCGGCACATTAATAAAGAGCTATATATATATATATATATATATGTAAAGACCAGAATGTTTCTTGTTTGTTAGTCTTATATTATTTCTAATATTTTTTAAAGAAATTAAATATAGTAAGACATAATAGTGAAACGAAAATCTAATCGAATAAAAACGCAAAAAATGATTCACGCACCTATATGAGATTTCGGTGCAATATTTTTTCTAATACTTTTCTAGCAACCCTCATAGCAAAGGGGTCCTGTGGCGCAATGGATAACGCGTCTGACTACGGATCAGAAGATTCCAGGTTCGACTCCTGGCAGGATCGGGATCGTACGAGATTTTTTTTAATGCTTTACTTGCTTTAACATTCATTTCACCTTCTGAACTTTATTGGAGCCAGGAAAACATTACACGTTTCGCATATACGCGCCCCATCTTCCTTGAAATGTTTTGTTTACAATCATCTCGACAAGATGCTATGGCGTTGCATTCTTCTCTCTCCCATAGTAGCGAATGCAGTCGAAAATCGTATAGCTTCTACGAGCAAAACATACACAATATACTACCCTCTCCCAGACCGTGAGAAGGCAAATAGCAACGAGGAAAGAAACACTTTCGCTCACCATTCACTCGTTGCCGCGTATCAATCAATGGCGACGATCGCGACCATACCATCGAGGTGGCAGCCAGCGGCCGCATCGGCCGCGACAGGCAGTAACATCGATTAACTCCGTGTCACGTCGGGTGTGCACCGATGCACAACATGAGCACACTCTCCCGTACGTGATCATATAACATGACACGTTAGCAGCGGCGAGCCTCACACATGCGCGAAACACATCAATCAGATTCCTCTCACTTTCTTCGTCAAGCCGCAGCCACCACAGCTGCAGCATCTGTCAGGGGTCGTATTTGTCTTCCTTGTGCCCAGTTTGTGTGGCGAATTTTATCACTGTTTAACGGTCATGTAAAGGACATGTATTTTTTATTATAGACAGGCTGACAAAACTCAAAGTAAGAATTATTTTGTCCGAGCTAAAATATTAAATATAACAGCTTTACTATTTTTTAATTTTACAGAATAAATTATCATTGTCAGTAACAACATAATCGGTCATGATAGTTTACATTTCCACGGTCAAAATAAGACTACAATTTTATTTTTAGTCGTCATAACCACATACGCATATTCGCTAAACAACTATTTATAGCTTGACGTTTTACACGTCTTGCGTGGTAAGAGACTTACACTTCTTATCGGATGGTTGGACCATTTGAAAAACATATAGAACATATATAGCCTGAATTCTGATTCTTTTGTACAGTGACGGATTTTGTTTTGAGTTTATAAATGTTGACCCATCTTTCACAGTGCACGTGTTTCATTTTGGCTAATTAACGTTATGGGTCATTTAAAGCAACTGTTCTCTTAGTGCTGTAAAGGTACCCAACACTTATATTTCCTTCTTCTTCTCCAAAAAAATAATACACCCCCTTTCGGCGACATAATATGCACGATTGCGTTTCTTTTTCGTATTTTCACACCATCCCTTCTAATTTGCCTTTCTTGCGTCGGAACGCGCCGGAGATTGATCGGCCATCTTTACTGCTCTGACCATGTCACGTATTTTGTGCACGGCAGCACCCAACTACCTTCCCCGGGTGGAAAAATGGGGAAGCAAACTCCGCCACCATCGCCAGTGCGAACTCATGGGCTTTCGGGTTGATTGATTTTTAATTCAATTTACAAAGTTCTCACGACGCGTCAACGCACGGTGCACGGAGGCCGGTCACGGTGGACGTTACGCGCCGGTGCAAACAAGTTGCGCGCGCTGTAAGTGGGAACGTTAAAACTGCGAAATGAAGCGGGCGCAAAAAAAACGACAGCGGACGATCGACGAGAAGGGCCCTTGATCCTTCGGAGGGTTTTAGCGGGTTTTAGTATTTTTATTACACTTCGCTGCTCGCCACTCGAGCGAAGCGCATTAAGCTTTTCCCTTTCCTTCGCCGGGGAGGATGAGTTCTCAGATTGGAGCAGGGGAGGATCAGTGCTGGGAGGTGAAATAAATAAATAAATAAACCAGGTCACCAAGCACGATGGTACGGTGATGCGGACCGACTCCGTGCCACCCGGATCGTGATGAAACACATGAGTACGGCTTGGCGGAGAACCATCGAAAGTGAGCGATTTTATTTATTTTCTCGGTGTACCGTTGTCACCCAAAGATCGATGTACGATTCGGACAAACGGAGGGTGTCTGCCGGAGAGGAAACGCAGCAGCAGCTACAGCGGCAGAACACGTTTTCCTCCAACCCAGTGAAAGGATGCAGTGGATAGTTTATTCTTCTCTTCTCTAACTTCTCGAGAACGACACAAAATGTCCACATAGCTTTCGTGACGGTCGTGGTCAAACATTACCCTTTTTTAACTGCAACAGCAAAATGCTACATTAGTCTAACAACGCACGCTGGTCGACAGGGCTGTCGACAGTAGCATTTCTTGCACAATCAGCATTATGGGCAAGGAAAGCAGCATTACATGCGAAAAGTGTCCCTTGCTGCACAATCAAACCACAGCTCTGCACGATGCCGTGGGATGAGTAATGATGTTTATGCGAATAGCTATAACGCATATGTTTTGTGAAGTTCGTGGTTCAGGTTTGGTGCAATTGTTTTGATGGTGGTAAAGCTAAATCAGGAAGGTAAATTATGATTAATAGATGGTAAGCGATGCTGATGACATTTGTGAAACATTTGTTTGGTCAGTGGACCATATGATCGTACACGATCGTACACAAAATTTATTCATCTTCTGCTGAGGCGCATGCGGAAGCAGTTTCGTAAGAGGTATTGAGCGACTACTAGGCTCATGCTGAGATTTTCTAGCATATAGGTAAAACATTTAATAATGAAAAAAAAACAGTTCATAACTGTGTTGTGGTATATACACAGATATTATAAATTATTTTTGAAACCTGTACGTAGAACTGTTTACTTTGAATAATAAAAATTTACAAGAAATATAAGTATCTCCACACTTAAAATATTCTGTTTATTGAAACTATGCATCGACAACATATTATTATTATTTTTAATTTCTTCTTTTAAGCTTAAACATCATTTTACTCCACTAACAGTTGATCATTGCGATACAATGACAACCACTCACGAACACTAAAATTGATGATAAGGAATGCAGTTACTTCTTTCTACCTCACAAGATCTTTTTTTCTCATCACTACTTACCCCATTTGAGCCGTTTGACATTCCATTACCCCTTTGGAAACATGGAAATGGATTTCCTTTTAAGTGAATTTCATACAAATTAGACGCAATTACTGTACTACCAGGACCAACCCTTTTTCAAGTAGCTAGGTGAGGTCGAATGTAAACGACAACAGCAACAAAAAACAGGTTCACACTCAACAGCACAACGTTTGTTAGCTGGGAAGAGTGTACAAAAAACCGTTAAATTAAATTAGATAATTATACAAAAAGTTCCAACTCGTCACTAATGGATCGATTACGCTTTTTTGCTTCGTTCCAAACGGTTAGAGTGTCGTGCGTGGTTTCAGGCTGCGAATGTGGTGTGAAAATGTGATTCCGTCACTAGAGGGTTCTATTTTTTGCTGCTGCAGGCTACTCCGTTTTAATCCAATTACCACCAACACAGTACGCACGGAAGGTTGTATTGAGCCACACATCGATTGACATACGATTGACACTTTTTCGTTTGGTGGTCCAAGATTTGGTTGGGGTTTCTTTTTTTTTGCACCCACTGATTGCCGTACTGATGGCAATTCTCACGCATCACTTTGATACGGTCTTGTTTTCATCGGCTCGACGATCGGTAGGCTGTGCTGGCTAAGATGGTGCTCAAACTCCTAATTGAATATCACATCCATGCTAGGAGTAATATGGAGCTATAGATCTATTAAGAAGACTAAAATGTAAAATGGCAAAGTGCATCTAAGACGAATAAAGCGGAATTGTTCTTAATACCGTGTTTTAAACATTGAGCTCTGATTTTTTTTAAATAGAGCATAATAACCTAATCGTATTGAAAATTGATATTGACCCAATCTGCCTTAGTTGCAGAAGAAAAATACTACATACACTCTTATCATTTGAACATACTTAATAAACGGCAGAATGAGTTTATGAGCCAACTTGTTTTATGAGAACGATCTATTGTCGAACCTACTAAGGGT
This sequence comes from Anopheles coluzzii, assembly GCF_943734685.1. Classification (NCBI taxonomy): domain Eukaryota; kingdom Metazoa; phylum Arthropoda; class Insecta; order Diptera; family Culicidae; genus Anopheles; species Anopheles coluzzii. Next base: position 60,032,848 of record NC_064671.1, on the reverse strand, counting down.
CGGTCTGCTTTCACTATGTATAATCAAATCAATTACCTTTGGTTTAGGTAAAAATCTTGATTAAACTTGTTGGTCTAGCACACGTGAATCATTCTGGTTTGGCAAAAATCTTGACCTTTTTCCAATGGTCAATATTTAATTTGTCCGTGTTATGTTTCCATGTAATCACCCAGCATTTGTTGAATAATAGCGCCTTGTACTGATAGCACTATCTGGGAAGCGCTATACAGGAAATTCCAATAGGAACTTTGAATTCCTTTTCAATGTTTACCAAACTGCCACAATCAGCAAACCATTCAGTAATGGTCAAACCGTGCATCGCAACGGACCGAGTTAATTTCGCTCGGTAAAATTGTGCAGCAAGTTACACGATGAAATCAATAAACATAATAAAAGTTGCAGTTATCTGTGCTCTGTGTATATCGCAACTGGAAGCAGCCACGACATTATCAGGATTTGGATTTGAGCTATTGCAATCGCAGTTGGTAGCATTTGAGTCACGTATGCACACAACTGGAACAACTGCAACTCAGCGTGAAGCAAACTCAACTCGAGCAAGAACGTCTGAAACAGGATTTTTTTCAAAAACTCGCACATCAAGACTCTGGAGTATATTTGGTGCAACTTATCCGATTTTCCAACGAATCGTTTGAAGTGTTTCGCGATGGGTCCAACAACCATGGCTACGGTAGCAATTGGACCGTCTTCCAGAGAAGATTTGATGGTACGGTTGATTTCAATCGCAACTGGACGGATTACAAAAACGGATTCGGTAATTTATGGGGTGAACATTGGTTAGGCCTCGAGAAACTCAAGAAAATACTGGACACAGAACGCCATGAGTTGCTCATAGTGATGGAAGACTTTGAAGGTGTAACGGCTTTCGCGAAATACGACAACTTTATGATCGGTAATGCGAGTGAAAAATATCGGCTCAAATCACTTGGCCTACACACAGGCATAGTGGGTGATTCGTTTAGCAGCCAGTTGAACTGTAACTTCACTACTTTTGACCAAGATGCTACTACCTTATGTGCTGCAACTTTTAAAAGTGGCGGGTGGCACTCCAACTGCTATCAAAGGTATTTAAAAAGGCATGTAAATGTTTCTTTTTATCATACTTCATTACAACCTTTCTCTTCTTTTAGCAACCTGAACGGTATATACATGAAGGGTGGAAAGCAGGATTCAAATAAAGGAATACACTGGTATTACTTCCGAGGCTATCGTTATTCATTGAAGGCTACCAAAATGATGATACGGCCGTATAATCACGACAAAAAATAATTGTAACTATACATCAAATAAGTAATGACATCCGACATACTACACGTGGGCAAGCAAAACAAACGGTTTTAAAATCTATTGAGATTTTTAAAAAATCATATTTTTTTATGTAGCCTTAGTCCCACCATAAGAAACATAATAGACTTTTTCTTTGGTTTTGATCATGATTATTGTGATAATAATAATAAAAAACATATTTAAATAAACCAAACTTGCCATACATATTTTTCAAACCATAATGCTTTACCTAGTCTGTACACTATACTAAATTGTTTCAACTTTTTTTTTATTCAGAAAGAACGGCTTCGGCCGTATTGCTTAAATGGTTTCAACTTAGTCTACACTAATGTAAAGCATAATGAGAAAATGCTTTAAAGCTACCTTCATACGCTTTCATGTGTATCAAAACATCTCCACTCGTCAAGAGCAGTGATGAAATCTCCCCAGAGTAGAAACCCGTTTAAAACTTACCTACTACAGTGTATATCCACTAACTCATGGGACATCTCGTCTTTTCGCCGTGTACCACCCTAATTAGAGCTCATGTTGAAGTAAAAGGCAAAACGGTGCCACCCACGAGGACCAAGCAAGTCACAAAATCGTGGACAGTTCGTCCAGAGATGGTGGTATGAAGATACCCAATTAAATTAACACTTCTCCTCCTTTTCTTCACAGTTTGCCAATCCTCTGGCGTTGCTTTTAGACATGCGTGTACCTAAACGTTTTCCTCTTTCACTGGTAGATGCTAAACTTTGATTGTGTTTACAATTTTAATGTTCAACACGTCAAACTCTTACAAAAGAGATCTTCCACCGATCGATGACTTAGCCGGGGGGTTTGCCCACGAAATTTTAGATTATCGTTTCAAGGAACCTCCTCCCAAACGGATCATTTACGGAAAGGCAGATGCGTCGTGTTGGACTATTGTGTTTTGTCTTCCTCACACCCTCTCTGCTCTGTTCACTGTATTAAGTACTCGTGCGTCAATCGTAAAGTTCCAGCAAAATGTATCCTTTCTGCACATCATCTAACGCACCTCAACAACCAAGACCAAAACAAAGCAAAGCACTACGTTTCACCAAAGCCTCAAACGTTACTATCTTAATCTTGACTGGTTTGAGTGACCTTTCATGTGGAAGGCGCTTGTGAGTATTTAATCACCGCCCAGACCTGATCACTCGAAAGCCATTAAATAGGGCGTAAAATTGATTTCGATACGAGACCCTCCCTCGGAAAACGTTGATGTCGGGTCGTACTTTTAATGATAATCAAGCGAATGCGTCCAAACATGACGCTTTATGCGCGTAATGAGATCCTCCACGGTTTCATAGGGTCGAGATACTATAACGGGCTGTCCCTTTAGGATGCTTCGTTAAGGGGCGTCGCTGGACATCTGGTGCAATTACTAAAACAAAAACCAGAGCCAAAACGACGGCTTGCTGTGCATGGTATCAGAACTAAGTGCGGTACAACTCGCCGTCGCTGGCAGCCGTTTTAAATCTTATGCGTCGATCGGATACCCTGAATGTACAGCACGGTTGCGTGCGTGCAAAAGCGTGCGTGATTGAGATAGGATCTTGTGGTTTTCTTTTTTTATATGCACTTCACGACATCCGATCGTACCGGGTCCGATAATGATTTCGATAATTACCCTCTTCGCGTCGATATTCGAGACGACGGGTTCCAGATGACTTCTAGGTTGCCATTCGATTGGAGCCAAGCACAGTTCGAGGCAAGCATTCACCGTTTCAGGAATTAAGACACCCAAGCTGGTGGCGGTTTTGGGGCTACCAACATAGTTTACCACCAGCAGCAGTGGTCCCCCATTATCTACCTCCTTCTTGCCCGAGACGAGTCCAATGTCAATGGTGCGCTGAGCTCGTCGTGGTAGTATAATTAAATATCATTTAGCTCTACTTTTTGATTAATTTAATTAATTGCGCTACGATCGATCAGTCCGACCGAACCCAAACACTTTACTGCCTCCGTACGGTGTCACCGGTAGCGGACACCTTCGACCGGCAAAGAGACCGTCGGACACGCAACCAAGCTTCCACGATGTTTACGTTCGGCATAAAATCGGCCCCCCGACACAAGTGCACCCTCCGCTTCAGAGCTAATGATTGATCGGCTCTTCTAACACGACTCCTCTCCCGTTCTTCTCTCTTTCCCAGGTAAGGAAAGATCTGCCGTCTCGGTCCCATGTATCGCGTGGAAAGCGTCAACGTTAAAGTGTCTTCGTGTAGCCGAAATCGTCAAGAAGCTAAACAACAGCCGCGGCAAAAACAAAACCGAACACATACCACTAATGAGTTAATCTTCTCCCCCTCCCCGTCTCACCCCCTGTTTCGATTGTAGATACGCTACATAAAGGGTGGAAAGGGCAGTCTGTTTGAATGCCCTGTTGATTTGAGGTTGTGGAGGCTGGTCCGAGGGTCAGCCCGCTGACCAAAAACGGAAGTTTAATGGTTCACCCAAAAGATCGCCTCTAGCACCGACCGACATAACCGCAAACTCCTGTCCAGGGCCCTTTTTGAAGTGCTCCTGCCTTTCCACATAAAAGCTCACCGAGCCCAAAAGGAAGCCTCTGACCTACGACCTCGCAGTGCTCGAAATGAAGCTAATGGTGTGCTCTCACACACCCACTTTCAATCGGTAGAGCTTTTTTGTATGTGCTCCAGATCGGTGGAAACTGCTTTGATTGCTAGGACGTACCCGACGATACGCCACGCCTAACCATACCCGCCTGCACTCATTAGCGGTAATAAATACGACCCGCTTCGGTGGAACGCGCTTCGACCGTGCTGACCTCGAAGTAATTAGTTCGAACAGACGTACAGAGGTACGTACCGGGCCGAAGTGTTAGAACTTCCATCTACGGGAAACCAGCAAACGGCCAGAAGGTTTTACCGTAGCGCACCGTTCGGGCTCCCTTGTTTGGGCATTCTGTAAGGCGGAGGTTACGGTTAGGGATCCTAAGGCATGCGAGTTTCGTCATCCTTAGGTCAGCAGGATTTATGTTCATTGCGATGACGTTGTTGACTTCATTTTCGTACATGTTAGAATCTCATTATTTCGTGCCATTTTGGATCGGTTTTTGTTTCGAAAATGGACGTTTCTACTGTCGTACAGGTACACCGTACCGTATTTTTATCTACAGAGTAGTAGGAAATTTACGTCTAATCACTTCATATTATAAGAAATCTCACATTGTCCAAGCTGAAAACAACTAAATCTTAATCGTTTGTCAGTTTTATTTACAACTCTGTACCTACTACTCTTAGCCCCAACTAACAAGTTCGTGTGCAGCTGGGTCGCTGGTCTGAAGTGATTTGTTAGAAAACCTATGTACCACCACGAGCGACAATAAAGTAGTACACTCGTGTTACACAAAAACCCCATACTTTTGCGGTTGCATAAACCGAAGTAAGCACATGTGAAACCTCTACAAAACCGTCGGTCATTCAACATTCAATCCACCTTTCCACGTGTAGAAGCCCGGCAGCTCAAAACGAGGAAAGGACTCTGGAGCACCACACGGTAAAGCTATTCCAGCAGATATGTGGTGACACTTCTCGGCACTCCCGTCTCTTCCAACCCGATGTGATTCATTTTGCAGATCCTACGGTCAAAACGGATTGCTTTTGGAGCCAACCCCATGCACTGTTTGAAAGGAAAGATTGAAATAAACAGTTACCAAGCGAAAAATCCACACATTCGGTAACCATCCCGAGTGCATGTCTTTACTGTCGCGAGGATCCACAGCACCCAGACGCGCCTCCTCACGATCTGTACCATCGTGTGTACCAACAAAGAAGAGAAAGCTCTAGTCATCGATCCACACCAGATTCCGTGAAGCGCTTTTCGAAAGCCAGCGCGAAACGAATGTGTAGAACAATATTTCCATAAATCACCAAGTCATCTCTCCTTCGTGCGGGTTGATCCACCAACTGTAGAGCTTTGTTCCGCCAGGCGATCCGCTTTTCAAACGGCGCCCAGGAGTTTCTCTCCTTCTCTGTTCGATCTTTATGGATCGATTTGGCTGGGAAAATGTTTTACCATTGCTAAGTCCTGGTACGCTTGCGGCAAACACGCGCTTACACCTATTGAAGACAGTTGACATGTGCCTTCTTCTTTGCTGAACCTCACCGACGCCCCTGCTTCACTGGTTCGATTGTTTCCCAGCAATCATAAATTAATTAAAGACCATTATGTCCATCAAGGTGGGCTTTCTTGAAGTTTCCCACCAACGTCTTTCACTTGCGATGTAAGATTGTGACTGCATGTGAGAGATAGTGCTGTGATGAGTTGCCTCGATCAGAAGAAAATAAAAGCGTCAGCGGCTCTGGATACACCCAAAGATTGGGCATGCTTTGTTTGCGTGTTTCAATAAGCTCTATGAAATGAAAATGAAATACGGAACATATTGATGTTGTGTTGTTGGTGTTGTGTGTACATGTTTTATATAATTCTATTTATGTTATGTTATGAAATATTGTCAACCATTTTTGTAATTTGCACGTACTGTAAAAATAATTCGATATCAATACTTTAACATGACAACCAAAGATCGGTAATAATAAGGAAACAATGTTTTCAATTACATTACAGAGTAACAGAATACTTATATGCTCAGATATAAATATTCCAAACAGTATTAAATGAATAAATTTTGTATCTGCTTTAACGCAGTATGTAGATAAGTTACTATGATAACACTAAAACATACAAACAATATAAACAAATAATAAACGTTTCATTTGCCTGCGCTTTTGATACTTGCCATCATAAACGATCCAAGAAGCAAAACGGTTGAGCAATCAAAGGATTCAGTCTGACGAATAATTTATTATTGATTAGAAAACTGGTACAAGTTGTTCCTTTTTTCTAGTAAGAATAGTACATTAAAGTAAAGATACTATTAAAAATAGTAATGCTGGGTTAAATAAAGTTCAGCTGCTTAAAAAAGTGAATAAACATTTCTATATCCAAAATAAAGAAGAAAATGATTCTCATACTAAATTGAAAACAACTTGTACGGACAAAAAATACCAAATCACTGGCACCTGTGCCTGATTGAAAAACACACACACAAAATCACGGAACCAATCCTCAGCAGCAAACAAGCCCACACGCATTTTAGTGATTCGCCTCACTCACAAGCAAATATTGCCGTAATGCATGTACCCGCCCGCTAGTAGTTTCTTTGAACCACAGAATGTTCCGCATATTTGCTGCCCGGTGTCCCAAGGTGTCTTGGGCGGCACAATTGATTGAACAAATTAAAAACGCAAGCCCCGAACGGCATAACCGCAGACGCCAATGCCGCCGTCACCGACCGCACCAACCAACTGGGACCAAACCCTCAGTGGCGGCAAGAAGTCTTTTTTGTGCCGATCTCTTCGAAGGCAAACGGTAAGGCGTGTCACCGCACGATGGCAGCCCGAAAGCCGGCCGACTGTGAACCATATTCCGTCACCAAGCGATGGAGCTGCTTCCACAGCACATGACTTGGCTAAAATACCGCCGGCCCGCTTTACATGTTACAGCTGGCGGAAACCGCATGGGCAGCTGATGCTGCTCCCTTTTCTACATGCCACGCACATACGCACACGCGTGTTAATAACTGTTTAACGGAATTAGCATCAAGAGCATTAGCGGAGGGTTGGCTTTCGTAACCTAGGGATCCTCTGAGATGCGGTGCGCGCACACGGAGAACCGTTCATATCCGCCAAGCAAGCCAAGCAACGCGGTCTGATCACGCCTGTCATAACAATGGACGTGTATATCAGCGTGCGATCAGATCCAACGCCGGTCGGCAAGATATTTCGATCGATTCGTCAAGAGAGGACACAATAGGGTGCAGGGTTCGATTTGTAACGCTAGAGGGAGGCACGCTGGTGGAGTTGGCGGAGCAATGTGGGTGCGTGAGGAACGTGTTGCTTACGCGCTTGATGCGTGATGAGTGCGTTTATCTGTGTGCTCACTTACTGTTGTTGGTACGTTTTTGTAGTATTTCTTATTCATCGTACATTGTAACGGTGGCTATTCTTATATGAATAATATTTTGAAAGAGGAGTGTCACTCAATTGTGAAATGTTTACCGCACCCAACCTTTTTCCAAGCAACCTTGAACCAGCCATTTTTCAAACTGTCGTCTATCATGCCTCAAATATTTTCTTTACAAAACTAATTTTTTTCTAGTTTTTGCGTTTTTACTACATTGCGTTGCGCCATGCTTACTACATTGAAACTTCGTTATTTAATTATTTACTTATTTTCTATGTTTTTTTTAAAATAATTTGCTTAATTATAAATCACTATCATTGTTCATTTATATTATTCTGTCTGTTTACTGCAAATACCTAAAGTAAAAAATACCTAAATTGATGAGTATTACTTAACAGCCCCAAATCTGCTATGGGGTTCGAGTTGGCTATTTGAGACGTATCGTTTTATCGTGTTATTTCATTGCACATTTATTGCTGTACCTTCGTCCTCATGCCGATCTGTACAAGCTTTTTTTTAATACAACACTACCGTATAGTCAGTGCTTCTTACCGAGGAATGCAAATATTTGTTTGAAATCCCATTCACCGTAAATATTACACAACTGCTAACTTCCTTTTACAATGTTTGAAATGTTTTATTTTCATTCACAATGATTCGTCACCTTTTGTTTGTACTAATGTCTAATTTTACGCTTCATCATGTGGAGCCGCACGTCCAACTAAGCACAATTTTGTTTATGATATTTTTTTTAAACTTTCCTACGCGCTCTACACCCACTTTCGCAAACAACTTCGCGGCATGACCACGGTGTCCAATTTCGGACATTCTCCGACACCCATCTGTCACAGCTAATTAGCTTCAATTATAACGTACGTATCTTCGAACGACCATTAAAAGACCACCATCAAACCGTTCATCACTTTCACTCACTCACTATAGCCGGAGAGGTCCTTCCATTCTCCGGCCAACAATGAGCCGTGTGGATCACAATCGGCATTAAAAAAGAAACAGTCAACCTCAAACGCTGATGCTTCTTGAAGGCAACAATCGAGTTGCTCTAGAAAGTGAAAGAGGATTTTTGTTTTTTTAGTTTTGCGACATTAGCTCCAGATCTGTTCAATGTCGCGATTGAAAGAAACGCTGATGCGTGCGCGTCACTGTACGCCTGCTCATTACAATTAGGTTACTTTCTTGGATTTTTTATTTATTTTTTATCAAGTTTCGTACCCAAGAACCCGAGGATGTCAACCAACAAAAAGAACGCATAATTAATGTAGTTCACACAACGCACCTACCTTTCACCGCAGTGCGTGCTCACGCTGAGATAATGGGTATGTATATTTGGACCAGAACTGTACACTACAGCACGCACAGGAACGATTTTGCAATTGCGATAATCATAATTTATTGTGAATGGTGCGTAAAGCGCGTAGACAATGCGTGATCACAATGTGTACAAAGATCCACGACCACTCCTGGCACGGCAAAACCAGATACTGACGCACTCCGGGAGGTTCTGCGCATTCAACTTTTACCGATCTTGTTAGCCACAGGCCGGTACAATTTGGCATTCAGCAGCAAAGAATAACAGGCAATTTATAATAATTTTCTACACGCCCTACACCCTTCCACCCATTCATATGGCATGCAAACCAAACAAACATGACTCACGCAGAAGCCAGCAGAATCAGGAAAGAGAGCCTGAACTCATGGCTTTGTGCGGGAGGCATATATCCTTTCTTTCTGCCCGCTAAATTGCCCGTTGACCATGGGCCAAAATAAAACCACCTTTTTTTTACCATGGGCCTGTACTGTCTTACGAGTGTGCACGGGTATGGTTTTATATGTCGCGTACTTTCCAGCCCAAAAACCACAACCAGCTAGCCAGTGCAGCCCCACCCGAGGGCGGGGTCCTCAGCGTTGTTTACGCTGTGTTGCTCCTTGGCAAGGTGTTCTCTTTTAGTTTTGGGATGCCTGGTCGGAACTCAAAATGCTGTAACCGGTTTCGGGAGCCACGCCATTCAAAAACCGCAGGCGCCGTTACTTTGCGCACACGCGCGTTGTAAACAACTATCACGCAGAACGAACGATTGCTCCGTTTTGTTTCATTGTCGGTTTTATTTTTGTTATTTCCTCGTACCATTTGTTTTACGCTTCACGTTACGTTTTGTTTGGGTTTTTACAATTTCGTACACCGTGTCCTCCGATCGATGGCGAGGACGATGATCGAGTTCTGGGCAGAAGGTGGGAAGTTGATCCTTTTCCTTTTTTGTTTTGCTCTCAGACACAACGGAATCTTTCGTTGGGCTATTTTTAACCGTTTCAGGGAGATCCTTTCGCTTGACCGTCAGAAACCAGTTGCGTCTCAGGGCGTTGGTAGTGATGCTATTTTAGGGGTTAATGCTGAAACAGGTTTGAAATTCTTTGCATTCACTTACCTGTGTGTAATGAATACTTGCTATGTTTCCTTTTTTCGTTGTCTTTTAGTTGTAACACTACATTTCAGTTGTGAAATTTGTGTTCACTGTGATTTTAAAACTGTTCTAATCGCTTTAGTCCTTGTTTGTTGATTGAAAACCTTTCTATTTCCAATGGCTTACTTCAGGATTGATTTTAATTTTGGATTAATTTTGGACATGTTTATTATGTTTATTATTTCTTTTTGCAGTCTATTAGTGTTTATATGAGTTCATTTATTTGTAAGTTATTTATAAAGCTATTATTGTATATTACTTGTTATATGTGATGTATATAAACCTATGGAGGTTTCATTTAGATTTCCACGGAACCAAGCATGAGAACAGCAGTGTTTAATCGTATTTTTGTTGATGTTTTACATAAATTCGGAAGTAAAAAATATATTTCATGCATATAATTATCACGAATAATGAAATACAAAGGAGTCATGAACCATTCAATCTTTCATTATACTATCGTACCATTTGACAATGTGGTCAATGTGTATTCAAATGTGAACAATACTCTGTTCATGTATAGAGGAATTGCAACACGCTATAATAAAATGATAGCAAAAGGTACGATAAAACTGCGGTTCAATATATTTTCAAATAAATTCAAGCTATCGAGCACCATCGATTTGGCTCTGCAAAAAAGTAAGCTGAACACATAATTTTCCCCGCACCAATTGTCTTCAAATCGTCCAGAAACATCCACCAAAGTGATAACTAGCGCAGAGGGGTGGCAAAGGCTCGATGAGTGTAAAAGCATAATTTACTTTCAATCCGCACCAAGCGAACGTCACCAAACACGACGCAAGCGGAGAAGGGAAGATAAATCCGAAAGTAGCTTTCTGTCACCTCCACAGTCGTTGGCTACTGGCTGCCCAAATACCCACCAGCTCAAACCTTTGCCACAAAGATGAAGAAGCTCGTCGCATGTTGGAATTATCGAAAGGCGTGCGTTGTACTTTGGAAGTGAGTTTTTTTATGGGTGGCTCTTCCTTGCCTTACGAATGCTGTGCTATTCACGCATTCACTTCAATCACATCGCGGAGGCCGCACGCCTGCTTGCATGCTCTACCCTACTGGGTACCGCAACCGGTGATGCTGCTGAACCCGCCGATGATGATGATGCGTTGCGCATCGATTTGCGTTCTCACGTATAAAGGCCGCCCCGTCGACCTGTGCGCAGACCAGCCGTACACACCGGTGATGAGGGTCAATTAGGGCGAAACATCTTCCCTGCGCGTATACGCCACAAACCGACAGCCGGAAAGGAAAAGCTGACCGCTCCGGATGTAAAGTAGTCAAAGGTCTTTTCGACAGTACCACCCATTTTCTTCTCCAGCTCATTCCCTCCTCCCACCCTTATCCGTTTTAAACTCAGTTGAACGCGTTAAAGTCATTTACGATCGAGACCTCTGCCCTCCTCCACGATACATACGCCGCCACCTCACAGCATAACCATCCTCCAAACAAGGTCGTTGCCAAATGATGCGCACGAACCTTGGTGGTTGCGCATGTCCGTTCCGTTAATGTGGTGGCGAACTTTCCGCTCCGAACTGCGGCAAATTACTTACCCGTTCGTCATTGTCGTTGGACGTGTGGTGATCAAAACGTGTTGTTTTTTTTCTCCCCGACCCTCCGTTAAGTGCGGGTGTACGTTCGATTTCAAATCCTTGGGTACGATGCTTCCCATAAGTTACGCGCAAATGTAAGGCGGCTGTAAATGAAGGTGTACAATGAAAAGCCAAGCCTTCGGGCAGCAACGATCCAATGCGAGTGGTTAGGTAAAAGCGTTTCGGACACCATTTCGGGCAAGGAAAAAGTGACCCCGAAAGCGAAAGTGACCTGGTCTAAGGCATTGCCTTTTTTTACTGGGCTTTTCGATAATTTGTTGTATAATTATTGATTTGAAAATGGATTGAAAAAAACAACAAAACTTGTTTCTAATTGGATTCATGGTGAACGTTGAAAGCGGCAAAGTATTCCATTCCAGATGTGTCAAATTAATTTCACCAGTGAATCTTTTATTAACCGGCACACCTCTTTTTCGGGTCACATTATCGAATCCCAGGGCTACAATATATTGTGTTCCAAGTATTCAACACTTTTGTTTGCATGACTACTGCAAAACGTTTTAGGATGTTGAAGTAAAATGTATTGGAGAAAAATAAAGTTTAACAAACAATCGTAAATAAATTACATTCGTTAATATTGAAATAGACCTTGCGTGAAAGAGAACGTGAGGTTTTGTTTTTTAGCTACATTTCAATTAATATTTATCAGAAAATGGCTTATCGCACACCAGGAGTAAATATATTCTTCTTCTTCTTCTTCTTCTTCTTTGGCTCAACAACCGATGTCGGTCAAGGCCTGCCTCTACCCACTTGTGGGCTTGGCTTTCAGTGACTAATTGATTCCCCCCATAGCAGGATAGTCAGTCCTACGTATGGCGGCACGGTCTATTTGGGGATTGAACCCATGACGGGCATTTTGTTAAATCGTACGAGTTGACAACTGCACTACGAAACCGGCTCAAAGTTAATCTATTCCTTAACTATTTAGGCTGTAAAACATATTGCAACAATGAATTAAATGCATTTCCTGGTGATTCACCGCTAACCATTATTTTTTCACCGTGAACAAAGCGGGGAATCACAAGGAAATGCATTTATTATATTATTTTAAAATGTTTTATGTTTCTGTTCGATGTATTTTTTAGTCTAAATAGTTGGGAAATTGAATTTCCTTTCTTTTGGTGAACAAAATGTCTGATTAATATTTGTTATCTGAATATCCTGATTAATATTTAATGAAATATAGTAAACACACACACACACCAAATTTCACGTTCAATTTTACTAGAGCTGTAACCCGAGTTTAAGCTTTACGAAGCATCGTCGATGGCGATTGGCCAAAGAGTAGGTGAAAATTCTAATAAGAGAAAAAAACACCGAAGATCAATTTTAAAAAATCCAATTGTTCATTTTGAAAACAGTTTTCATAAAATATCAGCTTATGCAACAATGACAGTTTTGCTTTTTGCCATTGCTGAGTATTGATGAATATTTTGAAATTTAATGAGTTTTAAGAATACTCTTTGAATAGTTAAATCATAATCTTATTTTTTTAAATAAAATAAACGCCATGCTGATAAAATCTTCGGATTTTAATCCTTCAATATATTTGTCTTCCAATCGAATCGAACTAGCCCGCCCAGTAACACAAAACAGTTAAAATTATCATAAATCCAAACACTTCACAAAAATCCATTCACCTGACTGCTTTTTTCCATTTACCAGTCGTAAAAAGATCCAATTATGGACGCGAAATAACGCACAATATTTTGCAGCCAAACGAAGATCGTAAAATCATTCAGTCAAGATCCTTCTCGCCCCATATACCATCAAAGTATCATCCAAAACACGCGACCAAAGCGAAGCAGATGAGTCTGTTAATTTGGTCCACTTTTCGAAATGTGTTGATGGCATACGAATTTGGTTCTTTTCTAGGCAAACTTTTACGACCCATTTTTCCCTATGCTCTCTTTTGTGGGTGAATTACCTGTTTTTTAGTTTATTTCACCTATCCGACGAATATAAGTGAGTTTTTTTTTGCCTTGATACAGGATACAATCGTCGGCGAAAATATGTAAATAGGTATCCCTCTGCTGTAGCTTATCTTTTATCGACTTGCAGAGATGGTATTGAACCACACGTCTCAAGAACACGTTGCAAATTAGATTCCCAATCCGATTTCCAGTCTCGTTTGCTTGTTTGGTTCTTGGGCATGGCATAGCATGGGCATGGACACACTGTTATAAATTATCGTTTATTAGTGTTGCATGCTTGTAAACCAAGGCTGTCAATTGATACAATTAACAATCAACAAAAGCATAAATATGGTTATAAAAGCAGTCGATACGGCTCATTCAGTTTGACACACTTTGTAAGTGATATTTGAAACATCATGCTTTAGTCACCGAGAAGGCTAATTTACTCATGAAAGCTTTTAACCTGCGGTTTTGTCAAGTGAATATTCAAGTGTCTCCAACGAGCTAATCCGCTATAGAACAATACAGCCAACTCAGGAAATGATCGGTGTCATAACGATCATAATGCCCGTCAGTCCAGATCGTCCAATCAATCATTATTTGCATCGGCGTGCAAACGTACAAGAGGGCAAAAGCCCTACCCCTAAGAGGTCGGAATGGCTTAGAATCGTCCTCTGACGGGTAATTCAAATCCGGCTGCTAGGCTTACGTTCTGTTACCCTTGTTCCCAAAAAAGGGAAGTCCAATTTGTTTGAGCGAGCTCCCAAAAGACAATCGTTACCAATCAATCGTGTACCCGTGACAGTACGGGTACGGTAGCCTATTTTGGGCTTGACCGCTCCCAAGAATTGTCAGCGCACGTACGCAGTTGAAGCCACACACTGCTGCCCGTCTATGGGCAGGTTTCGACAAATAGAAGCCCCCGCGACCGTCAACATCTAGGTGAACTATAATCGCTTCAAATCACTTCCAGCAGGAGTTAGAAAAGTGTTTGAAGCATTGTTGACTGGAGTTCTAAGCATGGCACGAAACAGACTTGTTAGACGACATTCAGGCTCTAGACAATATTATCTTGTAGTGAACAATCATACAATTTGCTATTGAATTGTTGCAGTTGCAGTTGACCTACATTGTTCTAGCCTACGGTCACTAATAAAAGAGATGAAAATCTTATAGATTTGCAACCAATGGTTGGAAATCTTTGCTATGTTACGAAAGTCTAATAACTATGATGATTTGAGTATAATAATGAATTTGTACTAAGCTAAGACTCTTTAATAGTTAGAATCAGGCCTTCTAGCAGCATAACTTTACTCCGATGTCGAAAACTCCCGCCCTTAGTTCCCCATTGATTTATAAACGGCCTATTCATGTTCTACCCACTTCCCCCGTATGCCTATCCTCCATCATGCTTGCTCTAGCTCGTGCCGCACGTGCCCTACATGGAAGGTGAATCGAAAATCAATCAATTTCAAATTCGTTACATTTTTAACACGCACCTTCTGCTAACGAACATGTTGCTGATTCTAGGAGGCATAAGGCCACCGCACTGCAGGGAAAGTGTATGTGCGTACCTACCGTGCGGCAGTCTGGCTGGCCAGAACATTCACGTCAGTGGCAAGGTCTAGCCAAATATCTAGAGCACCCTGTCCGTGATCGTGGCCACTCCGCACGCATCTCAAACGGGTGGGCACACTCTCGAACCGATCCGGATCCGGTGCGTTAGAAAGCCCAAAACGTCTAGCCATGGAACGCTAGCCATGGGCCGTCGGGTAGTAACCAAATTTGCTCAGCACCGCCAAACTCCAATGGACGCGCGTAATTGTGCGCGCATAGTGCGGGTGCGCAAGCACTCACGCCGTCTGCGTAATGGCCTTTTCCCACGCCATTCGCCGGCGAGACCTCCCCTCTCTCTCTCTCTCACCAACACCAAAAGGCCCCGAGACCGAGTCAAGTACGCCTATCGGCGATGCGTACGCACCCGATTTCTAGTGACCTTCGATTTTTCAATTATTCATGTGCGGGTAAAGCTGAAGAGTATCCCCGCGCCGTTATTTCGTCAGCAATAACCATCGACAATGATGGCTAAGGTCAGGCTTTCGAGACGAACCTTACCACCCCCCGCCTGCCATTACAAGCAGGAAGTTTGGAATGATTCTTGGGCCGGATCTCGAGACATCGAAGCATCCGTTCGAAGCAATCGTTTTGGCTTCGCTGATGAAGGAAATACATTATCCCTCCTACTTTAAACGATGCTAATCGTGGAACGTTCTCCACGAGACTGCTTCATCCACGGTGAGACTAGCCCGTGAGAGATGCGTTGTGATGTTTGATGGCAGCAGGAACATACTTCTCCAGTGCCTTCACTTCTCCGACAGAATAAACCAAACGAGCAAGACTCTTGCTGTACAAGTGAAAGGTGCTCACTGATACGAAAGGTAGCGCGTACCCACTAGACAGCTAACACAGTTCACCCTTACCCTGGCAATGGCATTCGGTGCCTTTCTGCGAGTGTATGACTATGAACAAGATTTATGAGCCTCGCGTCTAGTCTCGCGCAAAAGCCCGTCGAATTGAAACTTGCACACCTGTAACGGCTCGGTGGTGATTAATCTGCTCATCGGCTGGCCAGACGGGAATAAAATGTTGCACCAGTACCTGCGATCGCTGCCCAGGGCCTAGGCATCCCCTCCCCTAGTAAACCCGGTAATGTTTAGTCCGGACGGTAATGTTTAGTTCTGGACCTAGTGAGTGGCTTTGATGAGGGGAAGAAAGAGCTTAACAGAGCCGTTCTGTTCGCTAGTCACAGGTTCTTCTTTTTTTTTCAATTAAATCAGGCGTTAAATGATTAACCTGCCCAGATGCTCCGATTGCTCATGCTCATTTGTGTTGCACCGATTGAACCGGATTTGTCGTAGATCCGTACAGGCGCTAAAGGTCGAAGTTAAGGGCTATAAATTATGGTTTCAAAGTGGGCATAACTGGTCGCGAAAAAGGATGTAAGTTTTACTGTCGAAGAGATGGAATAAAACGGTCTTGTTGATCCTTGTGTTTATGTTCTTAAAAACATAGAAAATGTTCAGGTGCTGTATCTAACATACTCACCGTCTCTCACAAGGCCGAACGGAATCGATTCCCATCCAGACGAAACCATTCCACCGTAGCAAGAGCTTTATGAGATTGTTGTGTAATATTAGTATAAAATCGAGATTTGTGTATACAGTCTTAGCCGAGTTACGCGAATAATGCGTTCCAGGGACATTTGCGTATGTCGAATAGTATCACGTTTTTCTCTAAAATGTACATGGAAAAAAGTTTTTTATGATTAAATATAACAATAAAAATAATAATGAACATGGAATTATTACTTGTGTGTGTAGAAGTTACCACATAATTTGTGTAGAAAATACGGTTATTTCAGTGTATTTTGCGATTTCTAACTTTTAGCAAAACTGCAATTTATTTTAAATTTGGCAATTGTTGGAGGAAAACGAGCAAATTTCTCGTATGCGTCTCGTAACTCTGGAGAAGACTGTATTGACTTGATTGATGCCGGCA